>NW_026851304.1:0-267448 GCF_030913485.1 Colletotrichum godetiae | reverse complement strand
TAGCGGTCCATCCTTTCGGCTTCGTTCGCCTTCGATCTTGTGCTGGTTCGCGGGTAAGAGTGTAAAGTGTGCTGTCTGTGGTAAAAGTGAGGTTTTGATAGTCTTCGAATTTAAATATCTCGCCATCAGGACCAGTCCTTTATATGTCATCCTCCCAGAATACCTAGGCCGTGCCGCAGCTGCCTCAAAGGGACACGACCGCAGAGCCAGTGCCTCCATTCGCAAGGAGCCACGGTCCGATGCCCAACAGACCGCCCATGCCGGCAGCAACCAGCGGGTACTGCACGGCTTGTCCGCGATTGGCCCTTTCCCTGGTCCGCGAATCTCTCGACGGTCAGCCAACACGAATGTTGTCGGGTTCTGCGCTGGCCGTCGCTGCGCAAGACATGAAGTCGGGAGATGCAGCCCTGATTGGTTGGGCTGACGTCTCCATGTGCATGCCAAAAGCGGGCCGTCCTGGGGTCGCTTAAACGTGAGATGAGCGCCCCACATCGTCTGTGCCGTGGCACTGGAGAGGTTGCAAGGACGATGCAAGATTTGTCGTTCCCACTCCCCTCCAACTTTCCCCGATCAGCTCACACCCATAGACATGTCGTCGGCCACACCCCACCATTTCAGCATGCGCACCCCCAGTCTCACTCCCCCCTGGCAGGTTTCCAAGCCCCACATACCCTATGTCCCTCACTCTGCAGAGAGGCTCGAGCGCTCGGCTGCCCACGCCTGCCCTCAATACACCCTGCAAGGCTGCCCCGATTGGGCCTCGGCTCAAGATGCCCCAGTCCGGGCTTCGGCGCTGTTGCGAGTGGGCCAGGCCTTCCGCCATTGCGTCCGCAGAACGCCCTCTATCAGCGCAACCAACTTGTCGAACTGTCATGGATGCCCCGAGATGGCCTTTCATCAGCTCGATTACTTCGTCATGGAGCATGCTGGCGATAGAGAACCTGCACTCAGATAATCTATTACGCACACTGTCCTATTCTCCCATCCAGAGTGACGAAGGACATCCCCGGCAATCACCGGGACGGCTTGAAAAAAATACAGATATGGCCTTGGGTGTAGGTTACACTCCGCCGCCACAATGCCTTGAGTACGCCTGGCTTCGATCTACACATCCAAACAGCCCCCGTGCTTCTCAAGGGCAACGAGACCGACGGCTGACACAAGACCGGCGTCTGATGCAACGAGACCGATCTCTGTTACGGAACTGACGACGATGCAACTCTTGCTCACGCATCTCGCCAGCCGATGAGCGAACTCGTTTCGATCCAGGCTCATCTCCGAGATCTTCTCTGGATCTCTTCATTCGCGGTCTGCTAGCTCGAATGGCATGCCTATAATCGTCAGCTTCCCGCGGTCAATTGGTGGGACCAATCCTACAGGAACATCTTCACGCCTTCTTCTGGTTGAAAATTGGCCCAGGTAGAAAGGTAGCTATCCGCTCCGTCTCTGATTGGTCGTGTGCTCCACGGATCTCCGGTTTGAAATGTTCGCGCCACCGTTGATGCGCTGGATATGGAAAATGTCCTCATGGACTGAGGCACAAGCCCAGCTTCCTCCATCATTCGTTCAACGTTCTTTATCATTTTTCCATGGACATTATCTGCGCGTAGTTCGGCCAGCATTTCGTTCGTTGGAGGGTTGTCGTGGGACTTTTCGGATGTTGCAATTAGTCCGCCGAATTGAATATCGATAACAGCCCCGGGATTGAGAGACCTAATTCGAGATTGGATCAGCAGATGTCTCATAGGGTAGTCTGGCAACAGCTGTACTCAGAGAGATCTTGGAAGATTCGCGACGGAACTGTTCTTCCGGAGATGCAAACGCAAACGTAGTCATGCAAAGAAGTAACGCCGAGAGCCCTTCCGTATCTGTGCTTGTCAGTCACATCAACTGTGCGCGATCGATCAACTGACTTACCCGCAATCTGTAAAATCAAAGCCAGGCGATTCCATATTGATGCGGGAATCACCAGTCACGAATTTGTTGTATTTGTCGCTGATGATAAACCTTGCATAGTTGATTGACTGAGTGTTCCAGTCTCCAATCGACTGGGCGTCCCAGTACTTTCCATGACGCTCTAACACGTCGAGAGACAGTTCGCTAAAATCCTCTACGTCGGAGACGCCGGAGTCGTAGGACGCAGATGTTCCATCGTCATAATATGACGTTGTATCAAAGCCATAACATGATAGTGTTTCGTCGCCGTAACATTGAGTCTCTTCTGCCATGATATTCGGACAGCTTAGTTCATCGAGACTGATGCGATCTCGATGCATCATTCCAGCTCTCATCAGGGCTATGACGGCTTTATAAGAAGCTGCTACCGGTGCACGGTCTCGTGTCATCCCGTTCTCTAGTATGTGAGTGGGCCTCGATCGTCCCTTGCTGGGTCTGGCCTGCCCAAGGACAAACCCTTGGCCAACATGAGCTGCTTTCAGGGGTTTTCGCAACCAAACCACTCCTAACAAGCAACCTTCAACGCATTCAGGGCATTTCTATCACCTCGTCTCATTCAAAAGCTATGCCAACAACGCCACGCTCCTCGCTTGATACCCATCTCGGCCGCGACGAGATTCCAAGGGAGCTGTAGCCGGGTGACAAAGAACGAGAGACCAGCCGCCGCCTACCTGGTGCTTTCTTCCTGAGTTTCTGATACATCAGATTTAGCACTCTTGAAGCTCGCCTTGTAATTGTTTCTTCGGGTGCTGTACCTCCGACGCCGCTGACATCCTACATCCGATGCCCATTGCTGCATCAATGACCATGAAATCATGCTCGAGACGACCGAAGTCTAGCCGCTATCGTTTTGGCGTTGCTTCTCCGCTTTGTCAGCGAAGCAGTTTGGAAAGATCCTGTTTCACAAGCAAAGCTGCCACCCCATCTTTGTCGCAAAATCAAGTAATGTAATTGACGAGAGTTTTGTTGCGAGTGAACAATATGCTCACAAGAGACAATGGCTTCCACATATACCACGACGAAATCTGTGTCGCTTGCATGTGAGAACGATCTTGACGAATTCGCGTGATTAAATGAAGTGCGCAGCGTTCGCCCCGAACCACTTTTGGTACTATATGCCCTACTTCGTGGACTCGCCGGCGAGCACCCTTGCAACGTGATGTGTGATGTGTGATGTACGCAAGCAATTGGTAAGAACAAATACCAAGATGACACTGTGCATCACTTGCAGGCGAGAAAGAATATGGCAGCTTCGTGTAATGCAAACATTTGCGCAGTGTTTATTGCAAGGTGTCTTTCTGTAATTGTAGTTCAGAAATGCTATGCCTCGTGAACCCGAAGGCGACTAAGCACTGATTCCTGCCCCGCAGTCATCTCCTCAGCCCTTCAGTTGCAAAGCGAGGTCACCGCAATTTTTTCGGGACGCCGTGTTGCCGATATGCAATGGCTTGAAGACGATCAGCCACAGATCTTTCGCCGAATCATGAGGAGAGACTGACCATTTGCAATACGCATGAAAAGAAGGGTGTGAGATTTCTGATTTCGCTGCTTCCACAAGCTTGTCATCCAGTCTATGTCGCGCTGGTGTCTCGCGCCCGATGGGTACATTTGCTTCTATAAACTGGATCATCGTCGATGCGAGCCAATCTCCCAGCAAAGGCTTGTTCTTGTCCGGGTGATGTTTGATTGGAAGCTTGTGGGTGGTAAGCGTTGTTTTCATACCAAGGTTCTGGATATCTTGTTCGATGTTGGAGGAAACGCTACCGATCGGTTCTTCTGGTGTTTCTGAAGGTTCGTACAAGATCCGAGATAGTTTCAGGAGAGGGGATGTTTCGGGCAGGCTACCCTCGTCGGTGAAAGGAATCATCTCGACTACTTCTATGTGGAGCACACCTGCAGTTGCAAGGCAACTTTGCACGTTCCTGAGATATTCTGGCCAGTTTTCTATGTACCCGATCACTCGAGAATGGATCAGATCGTACTTTCGCTCCTTCCACATCATGCTCGGGTCGACTTCAAGACAGATGTCATCGTCGAGCGAGTCTCTGCAGGATTGTCAGTTCTGTTCTTTTGGTGGACCTCCCCAACATACAGTCGGGGATGGAGCTGAGGGTCACGATATCCTATAAATTGTGCATTCGCAAGTCCGTTAGTAGCCCTCATTTCGGCGGCTCGAGTTAGCCAAATCGCGCTGTTCGTTGGGAAGTCTGCGGCAAGTTTGACTTCCGGCACTGAAGACCAAGATTGATGTCCGAAACCAATTTCTAGAGTATGGTTTAGCAGGTCCCATGCTTTCGCGAGGGTGTCCTGTCACAGCTGTCAGCGTCAGCGCGAAGGGGGTAGGGGTGCCCGGAATGGGTCGCACGTTTTTCGGGTACTGTCGTGTAGCAGATGGTACAGCCATTGCGAAGTCTGGCACAGAACTGCTTTCGAGATAAAGGAACCAAGAACAAATGACAAGGCGCTCGATCTTGTGCACAGTGGTTTCAGGCAAGCTTTTTGTGTCTTGCGAGCCCGGCAAGCCATCAGATTCTCCTTGATGAACATGAGGAAAATCATGAGCTATGAGATTTTTCAGACCCGTGCAGGCGGTCCCACAGGTGCTCGGCGTCATGTGATGAAAATCACAACGTTTTCCCTGATTGATGAGGCTTTTCTGCAGGGGATATCTCGAAGGCCTGGAAATCAGGTTTGTCGGCTCCTCGCTCGGCCTACGCATGAACTCCGTCGCAATCTCGGATCTCGCAATCCGGGGGTTCCAACGGCTGTTGGAAAGCTACCCTTCAAGGTCGCAAGAGAAATGGCATAAGGAATCGAAGCATCTAATCACAAAGGTCCTAGGTTCCACTAAGAAAGCAACCGGGGTAATCAAAAGCCTAGATTTGTTCCTGGTCACAGCTACAGCCCTCGCAGTTTGAACTGGTGGGAATCCCTGAGTCGAAGCGGCGAAACCCTCTGCGTAGCCGCGCGCTCACCGAGCTCCTGCTTGGGCGCGGACCCAATCGTGAGTGGATGAACCATCGTCTCAACACCAGACGTTGAGCACCAGCAAAATACTTCGAGAGTCAAATGACAATCGCGTTCTGAACGAATTGTCTCAATTCAGGGAACCATCTGCTGGGAAAGGTACAATCCGCTTGTGTGCCATCCGTGGTATGCACTTACCACATTCAGCTGAGTGAACTAATGATCCAGGCCGACCGCAGGAGTTACAATCTTTGTGGATTGTAGCGCATAGCAGTGGGATTATGGACAGGAAAGGAGGTGTGTCACTTTGGAGCATGCCTGACTGACCCAAAGCAAGCGTTGGCAACGGGTGCGGTGCGACACCAATCATCTTTCCCTTCTTCCCCTCTCCATCAAGCTCTTGGCAGGATCTCGAGCCATATCCTTCCTAGCAACTGACTGGATCTGTGAACGTGGTCTAGGTTGCTTCTATAGCGATACTCATTCACAATGTTTCACGTGTCGTAAGGATCTCCGCGGTCAATGGCCAAAAGACCAGATCATCGCATATGGGAGCCAGGATATCAGCCATACGTACCTGTTCAACTGCCCCGAGCTGTCCACCAAGTTCCCATACGCGGCCCTGTTGCGACTCAACGGACGAAAGAGGCCGCTTGGGCATTTGCAGTCGCACACGGACTTTTCGGTTCATGAGTCGTAACGATAAGAGAGGGGTTTCCGCCGTCGGGCTAGTTATGGTCTTACTGAATCCCTTCCAAGCTCTCATTTGGGTAAGGATATTGTTTCCTCGCGCAAGTTGCAGCAGCCAGCAGGGGGTTTCCCATGCACCAGTCTAGCTAGAGCATTCCAGGCTTTCACTTTGAATTTCGTTCGCGGCCTCGGGCCACACCTGGGTCTCGAAATGGTCAGAGAACCCGATCAGTCTACGGGCGTCCTTTGCGCCCGCTCTGTGTGAATCGTTAGCGATAAGTTACTCGCCTCCCTAAGGCTTAGCTGAAGCGGGGAGACCGGCCGCCATGGACGTAAGATTCGAAAAGAGCAAGACGTGGCTTTCCACACAGCTCTGGTGCTCAATGTCCAACAGAAGCTAGAAGTCCCGACTCATTGTCCAAGATTGCCGCATTTCTCCCTCCTTTTCCCTGGTTAATGGTGAAGGCTCTGCCTCTCAGATATAAGCCTATCCCGCTGAAAATACACCCTGTAGCCTGGGAAGTTAATTTGTGACAGCCCATAGAGTATAGCAGAGTCGGGTCCGCCAGCTCAGAGCATTGGGCTTTGCCTCGGCCGTTGTCGCCAAACCTATTGTTGAGGAAACCGCACAGTCAGCTCACCATGTCTAGAGGTCGTGCTTAAGGCGTCTTAGTGCGTCCCGCGCACTAGATTCGCACTAGATTAGTACAGGCCGCCAACAGGCGTGAGCAGGAACGACGACCTCGTTCAATCTTACCGGGTTGTCGACGGCCGGCCCACACAAGTCAGGCACCGAGCGTTCATACATCACGCGGAAGTCACATGCGCTGATCACAGCCTGCCTCTTCATCCGGTTTGTCATGTTCTGTACGAAGAAGTGTCTTACTCGCCGTTCCCGTCGTCGTTGACGTTTCTTTGACATTCCGTTGTGACACCGACTGCGACTTCAACTGGACAAGTGGGCGGACTTTGGCCGCCTCGACATTTCTGTTCGATGCGGCGCCTGACTGGAGATATTGCGGAAGCGAGAAGCGAAGGTGCATCATAAACAGTTTTCTTAGGGCTGGGGTAGGCCGTCCCTTATCTGGCAGAAAGAAAGGGGCGAGAAATCGGGGGGTTGAATTTTGACAGGCGCCCCAAAGATCCTGCGCAGATGCGGCGGCAACAGCGTACCCCAGCTCCAGTGCGAAGTCCTATAGGCTGTAGCTGAAGATGCCTTTGAGCGCATGGCGAATAGGGCACGATCTTTGGGGCGTATTACAAAAGCACCATGCATTATACCTTTCTTTCGTAACGCGTGCATAGTCCCGCGTCGTCGAACACATCATGCCTTCGTTTGCCGAAGGCCACAGATCCTCGCCTCAAGCCTGCTGCTAACAATGGATCCAGTTGTTCGAGTCACTACACGCTGCCCAGATTGCTGTGTGGCCAGATGTGGGCTGTCAGGGGGGATCTAGGTCATTGTACACCGCGCCCAATTTATGCGCGCAAATGCAGAATGTTGTCAAACTTCTCAAAGTGACTGCCATCGGAGACGCCATCCGTCATTGGGTTGTCTATCAACGATGGCTGAGAATGATGAAGACCAATACAGCAGTCGGCCCCCCTACGAGCTACTTTTACGGCCACCCTGACTGCAGGTCTTAGCTAGAGCCTATGATGAACGTGGATTTGAGACAGGCGAAGATTGGTTCAAATTGAACGTGCCCTGGAGCAGCCGGGCTATGTTTGTTTGTTTGTTTTATATTTAACGCCATGGCGGCAAGGGCGCAGTCGCCCTTGCGGCAGACCTCCCGAAGGGTATGTGGCGTGGAGGGTCGTAGGCTCCAGCTATATACAGTACACGCCGTACCCTGACGTCCTCCAAATCCTGCTCGTGAGCTACTATGTGTTCTATCCATCCCTAGTTCCCACTGGTTCCCTAGGTCCGTTATAGCCATCTGGTTTCCTAATAGAGGTAGTGTGCCGTTTGGAGGATAGGTTATGGCCTATCTCCTAGTATCAAGGGCAGATCTTCTGGAAGAAGTCTGTCACGCAGAGGAAGGCCTGAAAGCCTTCAGAGTCATTCATTAGCCCCTTGAAGTAGCGATTGGGGGACCCTATAGGTCCTACGGGCTCCTGGCAGCTGTAGGGGTGAGGGTGGGCCACTGTTGCCTTCTCAGTAGGGTCTTCCGGCAGTAGACTAGATGGTCTACCTCCTTAGCCTCTCCACAGGAGCAGGTGAGCAGTGCTTCTGTATGGTTAAAGCGTTGGTGATACTGTTAAAAGTCCCCGTGGCCTGACCGCGCTGCGAGGAGGTGATGAAGGGCAGCGCTAGGGAGGCCAAGTTCAGGAGGGCAAGCAAGGGTGGCCTTGAGTCCTAGTTGGGTATAGCGGGGGGTTGCCTCTTGTCTCCACCATTTCCTATGTTGGTGCTGTTTGCGCACTTGAGCAAGCCGTTTGATTCCTTAAAGCGTCGCTATTAGGCCTCTGGTTACTGGCAGTGTTGTACCCTCCTTAGCGAGGCTGTCTGCCTCTTCGTTCCCCTTTATCCCTTGGTGCCCTGGGGACCAGTGGGTTTGTATGAGCAGCCGGGTCAGAGACAAGGTGGGAAGTTGTCCAAAACAAAACACCTTGCCCGGCCTCACTGCATGCATGCCTCTTCATTGGTCCGATTTCTCATGGTAATGGTCAAACACTTCAGACAAATCCCAGCTCATGGAAGTCGCCGGTTTGGCACGTCGCCTTCACGAACCGCAGCGACATGTGGTAAAAATGGTGACTGAGGGGACTGTGAGTGGCTCCACCGCAAAACCAATCACATCATCTTCTTCGGCCTGGCTATCCAGTCATTCCACTGGCCACCACCCACCAGTGGCCACGAGAGTCGGTCCCAGTAAGCGATGGCTCCCAACAAATTCCGCCCTCGACTCTATAGTGTTCAGGATGCGGTCGACCGTGTCCGTGGAAGCCGCGCTCTTCATGTATCCAGACTGCGTGATACCTCCAAGTGCCGAATCCTGAAATCTCATCCGACACTGTGCTGCGCTGTTTCGAAAATGCCTGTGGTTTCGAGATCCAGCGAGCCCGCAGCTTTTGCCAGGCCAGCGATGCCCTCCGTTCGACATGCGGCCAGCGGTAACAGGATGGGCGTGCTATATTGCGATGTCCGACCGACACCACCACTTCGATGAGTGACTCGTGGCAAAGAACAACGACCTGCGTGCATTAGAGAAACCTCCAGTGACGAAGTATAGTACTCTTAACGTTACCTTAGTTGTGTTTACGGATAGGATAGAGTCTGGTTTCTTCCCGGGGCTTTTGCTGTCATGCTCAAGCCAGCGAAGTAAGCGGATAGTATTGTCGTCCATGGGTATCAGCAAGGACCTTCTCATATGAGATTTAGGAGTCTTCCCGTAGACGGAGGGGAGCGATGGCTCAGTTCCCAGTATCGAAGCGGGTAAAGGGCCTCATAAGGATTCACAACTTGATCGCCACAACATCCTAGCAGTCCGCAAACAGTACTGTAGTGTCCTGTGAATTGAGTTCAACCATGGATGGACTCGCCTCGGCCTCGCGCGAGTTGTGACGAGAAACCAATGTTGAACGCCCTAGCGTGGGGACAGTCACACTGAACTGTTGCTCCGCAGCCATCTGATGGTACTGATGTACGATTTACAATCTAGTAGAAACTCCCGACCGTCGATCGCAGCTCTAACCTGAAGCTTTGGGCGCAAGATCAACGACAGAGGTGATGTACAAACTTCCTTCAAAGATGCAGTTTTTGAAGCACCCACCATCAAGAACATGATATTTACAAAGATTATGAATCAAAATGATGCGTCCTGCTGGCTTTGAAGATGAGCCACTTGCACCCGAGTGTACGCAAAGCGTTCCAGAGCGAGATTGGCTCCTTGTCTACGGAGCCTTCCCATCGTCGCCGATTGTAGCGCAAAATGTTGATTGATATGAGTTGGGATTGCTGTTCTGTTCAGACAAACCACACCTACGACGAGGGACTGTTCTTACCGGTTGATCATAGGTTCCCATACAACCGGAGTGGATGGTTTGCATTCACCACAGACTTCTTCGTTGCGGTATTCGAAATGTGTAATGAAAAGCGGGCATCGTCGTTGGGTGTTTGCGTAGACTGGGCACCACTCCGACACAATATACCGGGTGTGACCGCAGTGGAGTTCGCGCTGGGTATAGTTGCACATCCCCGTCGTGTTCAGCTGGATGAGAAGTGATGGCTGCTAAATTGCTGTGAAGGGAGTGCGTGATGCATACATGTTATATAATGCGCGCGAGGGCGGGATCACCCACAGGCACGTTCGATCGCCCGCAGATCCATCTTTCCAATGATTGGCTTCACCCTATATCGATGTATGGGCTCCAGTAAGGAGCTGGAGACTGAGCGATCACAGTGATAGACGATCGAATAATGCAAATGCTCATGCCTCCCACGGGAGTGGATCACCTCCGTTGAATGACGTTCACTCGACATGCGGCAGCCCGGATGTAAAGAGCTGAATAGTAATACGAATGGCTGCTTCTAACCGGATTCACGACCGCCTCAGGCTCTCTACATGCGAGAGAATCGCATTGATGTCTGCGATACGATGAGCGACAGCACAGAGCCATATCACACTGCACCAAGTCTGCCAGCGCTCGGCGCGGCTCGAGAGGGTGGTGATTGGTCGGCAATCACAATCCCCCACGGAACTCCTGGCGGGGTCACTCAGGTGAGAAACAGAAGAAGACAAAAGAGAACAAGGACTGTTAAACCGCATGAGCCGCCTACTAACGCAGCACTCTTACGCTCTGGATGAAATCTGTGCAACCGCGTTGCATTAAGGATAGAACATCTTGCCTGCTGCAATCCAGCCGCGCATCTGGCCTGCATGCTAGTGCTAGAACGATGCATACTCTGGGTCTGATAGAGCCCGCATCGATCCGAACGGCCGCCTCTGGCCTCCATCGCACGATAGAGCCAGAGAGAAAATCATACAAGGATACTGTTCGCGCCATCACCGAGCTACAGGCAGGGTTGCGGACATGTTCCCCTGTTGGCCCGACGGCCGTGAAGCTTGCTCCCGTTCAACTCTCTGATGCACTCCACACAGGGAGTGACGCCAGGAACGCATCACCTTTGCGTTGATGGACCAAACGGACTACTGTCGGCCCCATCCTGGGAAGTCACTGCAGTGTATCTCCCGTCCGGAGCACTCCAACGCCAAGCTTGACCGTCGCGCGCTGCAGCAGCCATCGTAACTTTGGCTGGGAGACAGCGTCCCACATTATCTGAAGCGGGGGCGTCAGGGCTTGTCCAGGCTCGGTACACGAAGTCGGGCTTTGGAGATGTGTGATGCGTTGAAACATGGGAGGGCTTCTACCGGCTATTGTACCTTGCTCGCAATTCAGTCTGTGTCGTGGCATTTGTTTGACTTGAATTGGTTAGCCATCTCCACAGGGGTGCTCGGAGGCTCACCTCAGAAAGCTGCCACTGGCACGCAAGTATCCCGCGACATGCAGACGAACTGCTTAAACTGATGGTCATGAACGGATGCATCACATGTTTGTAGCATAATGCCATGTGCGTGCTCTGGTCTCGTCATGCGGAGCAATTGGCTTCTACCGCGTTCTGTGTCTATTTCTCCACGGGATAATTGCGAAGTCTCATGCCCTGCTTGAATCGTTAGGGTTTTTTCCCCCGTGCTCTTTTCTGCACTCTGGGCTTTACACAGGACAAATTCATTCCGTCCGGGTCTCAGGCGACAGCTCCAGGAAATGAGGGATGACTCGTCGGCAGTTGACGCAAGAATAAGCGAGTTTACCAATCCCAGTGTCATTCGCAGAGGAGGTAGGGCGAGATTTGCATGCCGTGAAGGTATCTTAGCTGGGAAGGACATCGCCAGTCTATGGAGTCGAAGGAGTTCAGACATGCGCTGAGGGGAATACTTGCGCCGATCATAGCTACAATGCGAACGCTCAGCTAGCCGGGTAGGGGTCTTATCCGTGGAGAAGCCAAGGCCAGCTCCAAAGTCCGTTGTAGCAGCCACCCTGGAAGGTGGACTTTTTTCCTCATTTCCTTCCACAGTAGGGTGGGTGCAGGTTGCGGGTACAAGCAATGGGACGCTGTTGGCGTGCAATGGAATAATGCCAGAAAATAGGCTAGCACAGCTGCTATGCATACATTTCAAGGCGCCCGCCCCACCGGCGTCAATCGCAGTAAGGCACATGTGGACAAAGCGTATCTTTGGAGACCCTAAGCCTATCTGGATGTCAGGACAGATCTTGAGTCCAAGTCTGGCTCAGTGTTGGCCAAGATCAATACACACAGGACGCCACGTAACCCACAGCAGAGGGGTGTGTTTAGGCTAGCATGCGGGAGCTAGTACCAGGTATCCTCAGTAGGGGGCGTGACAGATAAAGCAATTCCTCTAGTACTGCACAGACTAGGTATCCCCAGAAGCGCTAGGCTCTATGGGATGTCAGGACAAATCCTGACTCTCGAAGCGGCATAGTCAGTGAGGTCAGGGCCAATCACTGTGGCATGGCATGCTTACACACTGAGATGGGTCCCGTCCTTTACACCACGCCATCTGGCTTACCTCCACCCCCTCATCCTCACCCCCTCGTAGAAGTATCAGAAGTATGGAGACAATCCTGGCATGGGTTTGATTCGGTGCTTACCCTTACCAGTACTTGGCCTGGTCTCGGTGACCATTGTAGTTAAGGGAAACACCTAAATATATCACATATCAAGTCCTGTGCCTTTCCTTCTCCTCTATACTCTTTTCGATGTCAGGACGTGTCCTGACCCCAAAAGAGGAATGGTCCGCAGGATAAAACATGCACACTACACATGGGAATTTTTTTGCGCTCTTGACAACCTACCCATTCACAATGGACCAGCATCAATATTGTTTCAATCCACACCACGTCCAAAGCATGCACCAGGAAGAGGTGCTTCGCTATCGAATGGATTTTGAACCGTACCAATCACAAAATAATGCTTTGGCAAGATCATCCCTGACGATCGCCTCCTCAATGCCGTTGTCAGAGCCCCGACCGCTCTTTCCTCCTCCGATCCCTCCTACCCACCACAACCGAGTGCCGAATCCAAGCCCTACTCTCCCGCTCTCGCGCGGCTGGCACTTGCAGACGCCGGACAGTGTGAGGAGCAGACCAAAGAAAACCGGCCGAGCGAATGATCCGCTGCGTCTTCCCAAAAGACAGTATACAGTTTTCTTTCAAAGAGTTCCGGACACCGAAGACGGGTGGCATGAAGCGAGGAATCGGCTCGGCCTGACGAATCTCGAAGGCATCGCCAAAGCAATCGATGATATCATATGGTTCGGAAGCGATTGTCCAGAGTCCTGGATCTCCAGGGACATGACAGACTACATTGCGCATCGGGCGAGGAAAGCAGAGAGGATCGGTGGTTCCGATCGAGTCACATTTCTGTCCAGATATGGCCACGTAGTCTTCTTGGGTGAATGTTGCGTCGCCCGTCAACTCTTAACAAGTAAAAATTCGATCGACAGAGCCGTGAAAAGCTTCTTTGACAATACGATATCGTCAGCCAGGTCGTCGGAACGAACCTCCGCGAGTAGGAAGACACAGCAAATGTACGAGAAGGTTCCATTATGGATTACGCGTCAGCAGGAACTGCTGTTTGAGCGTTGTGGGCATCTTGCGTCAGAGATGTTCCTTCATGGTACGGCCATCAGTGAGAACCGAGTTTCTGTCAGTGCTGACCAGTTGCTGCTGCTTAGCTGCGATGAGTCTCTCAAACTTCGACAGTCTATCCAGGTCCGGGTCAGACCAGCGGTTTCGGGAAGACACCATGGCTAAGATCCCATCGAACATGATATCGTCGCCCCAGACCAAGCTTCCCTTCTATCTGCCATTCATCGTCTGGGCACGTATCCGCCTTCACACAGGCATTGATTGCCACGAGCAACTGGGACCCGCATTAGGTGCCACCAAGTTTACCCAAGCCGATTTCCAAAGATGGTTTGAAATCTATCAGCAGAACACAACAAAGCCTACGACAGGTAACAAACGTCCCCTAAGCGAAGTTCAACCTGAGCCGACAAGGAAACGACAGCGGACCGGCCCTCAAAGGCCAGACAGGTCACCACTTCATACTGCTGCTTCGGGTGTCTCAGGTGCTCTTGTACAGGCAGGCGATCTTGCCCTGTCTCTGCTCGTCGGCAGCAATGCAGACAAGGGCGTACTTGAGCAAGGGTTACAAAATCATCGATTACCTCAGATGCCTACTTACGGTGGTGCTGACCAGCTCACTCCGTCATTCGCGCTGGAGTTCGGCCGCGAAACGGCTTTTCATGGATTACAATTAGAAAAGCCTGCCGGCTATATGCATAATCTGACCGGCCCAGTCGATCAGCTCCCGGCCGAGCTCGAGAGCATCACAGCCCCATTCATCGGGTCGCGTTACGATGTAATAGGCGCAACCATTCCGTCGGAAAGTTTTTGGAGCGTCTTCGATTGGAATCAAATTAGCCGTCTTGAGCCGGCGTATCATGAGGACCGTGGTCGGTATATGAGCGGGCACTAGTGAGCCATCAAGTTCAATTTCGTTTACCTGCGATCTACGTGCGATGCTTCGTGTATCTCTATGTCATGCTTGTACTGCCATCCTCTTGAGCGTCGCATGCGCTTACGGCGCTCCGCTAAACAGGTTGCCATACTTCTCATACCCGCGATTCTCATTCGCTGCTGGCTGGGATTCGAAAACATGTCTTTCCATCAGGAAACGACAAGACGGATCCGTTATAAACAGGGAGCTACCAGCTGGAAGACGAAAAGGTGACTCAGTCTGCCACACGATTTCACGTACTTCCTGTCCAACTCGGTACGATGCCTTTGGCGAAGCGGAATCCTGGGAGCGATCTGCGCTTTTTAACGGAATGAATGTGCAAATAGAGTCCTCGGGCACCGTGAACTTTCCAGTGAGTCTGTACGGGCCGTAATTGGATGTGCCCACATGCTTTTTGCCCTTGCCTTCGACCATCTTCACGATCTCGCGTCCCTACCTCCTGTTAGGATCCTCTACTCACAGCAAGGGAGATATCCATACGTGGTCGCTTTTGAAAAGTTCCAATATTTCTCTGTGTATTGAAGTCATGTCCTCTTGTGACAAGCCCTGGAATCCAGGCACAGGGCTCGCCGTCCCTGGTGTGTTGTTTCGGGCCTTGTTTGACAGCTCAGGCTTGGCCGGGTGCACTTTGAATTGGTCCATGTAGGTTGAAAGTCGACACCTTCTCGCGACCAGTGTGCCTCGGAAGTCGCATGGCGAGTGAAAGGCTGTTGGTGATGACAAGGTGGCAACACATCTACGTGGCGCATACTCAAGCGGCCACTTTAGCTTCTTCTTCTCATGTCCCACATGGTTGTAGACGATGCGAGATGTGGCTGATCAAGCTCCTATTGGTGCCAGCGCAGCAAGGAAGATGGCCGTGCTGGCTGACAAAGCCGCACGCATCGGCATCGGGGAAACACTCGGACCGACGGGCATGTCGCGACAAACGCAACTAAACCCGACGTATCACTCAAGTTGTTGTTGGTTTGATGGCAAAACAACTTCGCTTGAGATCATAACGGCCTTCGTAAATCAAGATGTTCTCCTAGCTTTGGTCAGATTGTTCGCAGTGGATCACGGCGCAACGCTTGAGAAAATCCTAACGGCACCGAGCCGCGAAATGGCCCCTACGACGACGAACGACCGAGCCTCACAATTACGATCGTGTACGGACGAATGCGGGTTCGCGCTTGATACAGATAATTACGAACAAAGCTCGGAGGGCGATTGTAGATGCGCGAAAAACATGCCACGGGCAATGCGCATGCATGCATACTCGGTCGTTGGTCTGGGTTGGTGGACCATAGGCTTGAAAAAGCAGAGCGGGAGAATCATAAATATTTCACGCTGTCAGTCGATAATTACATCAAGTAATGGTTGTTCCGCTGTCTTCTCTTGCCAGTAATCTGTACCAATGCCCTAGTCCATCAAGGCGGCCTGATTACAGCCCATCTCACATCCCGATAGTGTTGTCTTCCTCAATCGAGACGAGCTGTGCTGCCTGTCGCTAGAGTCTTAGATTTTGGCGGTAGACCGAGGACAATGGTTGCGATGGGTCCTGTTGACCGCAATCTCTTACTTTGTAGACCGGCATCATCCACGAGCGCTGCGGGGGCGTATCATATGGTGCGCCGACCTCGCAGCTGCCCAACACGGCCTGGAGAGAGTTTTCGCAATGCTGAGAGCGGAAGGGTATAGTTGACCGACCTCTTTGCCGACTGGATGAGGCGGGAGAGGAACAAGTCTAATATATCGGCATCGTAGCCATTACAAGCCAAACGCTGGTTCATCTAGCCTTCACATCGAATTCAGTGTAGCTATCGTTCGACTAGTAGGAAGGCGGTCCCATATTTTGAAACGATTGTTGTGCCTGGATGGCTAAAATGAGTACAGCCATTGCGATACGGGCACTGCACAGGTCACCGGTCATGGGCCGGCTATCACCGTTGAACACCGTTCGGGACGTGGTGCGGGCACCAAGGTCGGCTGGCTGTACGTTTGGGACAGGTTTTCAAGCACAGCGTATCCCACATGGTGCCCAAATGCCATCGGATCGGGACCAAGGACTTAGATTGGCTTGAAAGGAAAACATCGTAATGTATGTATATTCGCTAAACCTTCTGTCTGTTTGTCATTCCATTTCCTCACGCACAGCTGCGAAAGTCAATAGCCTTCCCGGCTATGTGTTTACATTGGCTCACACCATTACATCCAGCCTCTGGTCAAGCCGACGGGTCTTAAACTCTTACACCATATTGGGATTGGTCGGGCTTTGGAATCGGATCAGAGGTGTCGAGCCTGGTAGAACCAGGTCAATCATTCTGGCTCTATTTGTTCTATAATGGAATTAACAGGTTTTCCGACCGGAACGCCTTCTCAATTACCTGGTACTCTTCCGGAGTTTCAACTACCACGGGTGTCAAAGTGCCTATATCTATAGAAGGACCTGTGGTGGTTGGCTCGTTCGAAGTAGGGCGGTCTGACATGGCAGCTTCTGATGCGCAGGAGCCTGTCCCTTTCTTGGATTCGTGGGAGGAGATTGCAAAGTTTGAAGTTAATGGGAATTTTAATTTGATCAACGATATAGAGTCGTGATTATCTAAACCCCCCGATTCAGTCATTGGGGATATTTGTTTGAACTTATATGCTTTCGGGTCCTGCAGACTTCGCAGGAATGTCAACATTACCACAAGCGTAAGGCTGCCCGCATAGCCAGCTTCGGGTGTCTTCTTCTATTGTGGCCAAGTCAAAAAGAGCCTGCCGGACTCAATATGTTGCCTAGCCTTCGATGCGTGTAGAAAACCGAGCCGCAGCTCAGACTGAGAGCGAGAGTGTGGCTCATGTACAACCCTCACCTAAATTACATAGCGAATTAGCGGAAATTGGGCGCCATCCCACCCTTGCAATGCGGCCGTTTATGTGGCCTACGACGAGGTCTCTTTGTGACTCTGAACAAGTTGGTTGACACATGTAGATCAAAGGCATGAGAACGTCTACGATGGAGAAGATTCGATATCCTGGTCTACGAAGTTGGTTAAGAGCGGGGCGGAACCACTAGGCTTACAGAATCAAAGCCAACTGGGCGACCAAAAGTAGTAGCCTACATGTAGAATAATTATAAAATTACAGACCAAGTTGGAGACATGATGGCAGGAAATATTGAAGAAGTAATTGCAATAGAGCGACAGGGAAAGTCCCGGCTGGGATTGCGGGTAAAATGGCAGGTAAAATGGTTGGCGAACTATCAGGTGAACTGCCAGGTGGTTTGCCGGATGGATAGCCGGGTGAACTATCAAGGGAATTGTCGGGCGAACGGCCACGTGAACTGACGGGTAAATAGACAAGTAAATTATCAAGTGGACTGCCAGATGAACTGTTAAGTGAACTGATAGGTAAACTGACAGGTAAATTGACAGGTAAACTGACAGGTAGACTGACAGGTAGACTGACAGGTTGGGGAAAGTGAGTGGGGTGGTGGGGAACCCTGCGGGATAAAAGAATTACCGAGAGAGGGGTTTCAGGTAGCATCGCTCATTTCGGCCCAATGCCCCTCATTCCTTTCGGTAGGACAAATATCATGACCTTTGAGAATTTATCGCATCAACGGCAGCAACACAGGAACATCACAAGTTATTGATCGCAGAATCCACGTTGCAAGACAAGGTAAGTGCAGTCACGACCGTATACAGTACGCTGTCCGGAAAACTGCTGATAGTAGCCAAAGCAGGGCGAAAACGCCCATCTAGTAACTCACCCGGCCAAAAAGCCTTGTCATGACGACGTATACGTTCGAGTACGGCAAAGAATTCCACGTCACTGGCCCGGGCTTTGTACACCTGGAAGAAGACTCGCTGGTCACGGCGGATGGGATGCTACTCTATCTCTATATACCCGGGCAACAAGCCGCACTGAACCTGGGCAGGTCGACCGAAAAATACGAGGTTACTAAAGGCTCGAAACTGAAGCTCTACCAAACAACTGCAACAATTTGGCGGAAAGAATGATGAGGATGTCTACGTGCGACTCAGTTTCACCTCGAAAGAGTCTTGGAACTGCAGATATCCAATGATAGCGAATCCAGGATCGTGAGCTACCCGGATAACGAAGGTGATATCCTGACCCTCTATATTGGGAATGTGCGCCGTTATGCAGTTCGTTTGTAAACTGCCGTCCGCCCTTTCTTTCCTCCACAAACTGCTGACTTCCAAAGCTCGTTGAAAGACACAACCCTCAAAGACGCCCTGCACCAGGTTGGCACTAGAGGCAGAAAATTGTTGAATCGATGCTGTGCAATGTGTTAGCTGGGGACTCAATGGGGAAAGGAAATAATTGTAGTACATCTTGCTTGATCACTTGTCTCGTTAGATAGTGCCTCTGACCAATCGTCTTGCCTTTCCTCAAGTGCCTCAATCATCTGTGAATCAAACCGAAGCGGCTCTACCGTCAGACGCGCCTCACCAAAGGACTCTTTACGGCGGCGTTTTCTGCCACAACTTGAAGTTGCTGCAGCATCGTCGCGGCAATCATCATGAAACGCGTTCGCTTCAGAATCGAGAAATTTACCTAGATAGGTGAGCTAATATCTTGCTTGCGGAAGTGGAATGTGTTACTGAGCAGTTCTGAGTTGGGACTTTGGTTCTTCTCGCATATCCCTTTTGCCGCCTGGACGAATGCCAGCCTTATCTTCGAGTTTACTTTGGTCCTGACAGTGGCTTTCAATAGGGCTGCGAGCGACCCCATCAACTCAGCTTCTCTGATGCGATCAAAGTGCAATTTCGACAAGATCGAACAAGCTACGATCAGGGTATCCACGCATTTGGTGCATTCGCCGTGAACGAGAGGGAGAAGAGCCTGGCCTTCGCGTGACCCCGAGATGATGTGATGAACGCCCTCTTCGAAAATAGTCCGGTGTCTTCTCTTCAACGTCCCCCAGGTTCGACCCATTAACTCATACACAAAAGCCTCGCAATCTCGTCGAACAGCCAAAAAGGCCTGAGACGACTTGAGCCTTTCATCATGCGTAGCAAGATCGTGCTTGACAGAAAAAAGTGATTCATAATCAACTGATAACGATGAGTTGCCAAGTGCGGAATCATCCATGGCTGACAATGTCTGCAGTGATAATCGCGTAGGTGTTAACCCGGGTAAAATGGCAGGTGAGGTGGCAGGTAAAGTGGCAGGCAAAACGACAGGTAATTTGACTGGCGAAAGGGGTTGTCTTATTTGAATGTTCAAAAGGTATTTCATGCCTCAGGCCAGAACAATGCTGGGTAATCTTAGTCAGCTGCAGCATGCCTTCCCCTGCAGTGCAAATAGGCCAAATGTAGACATGCTAGGTCTTCTTTCTCACGAGTCCTTGTTCGTTTCTAAGTACCAAATTTATGAAATGTGCAATTCGGCAGGTAACTGTTCAGAGTGTATTATGTAAGCACAGTTGTGTCATCACCACCACCCCAACTCAGACAAGCCACTTTAACCCATTCGATGTGCCAATTGCCGCGTGCCATAAGCTATGAAACCCTGTGACCGTCGGAAAAGTACACGCCATGGTTCACGAGATCTTCCGGGATCGGTCACGCCCGAGAGCAAGACAGAGGTTTATAGAGAGTATACGATATTTTGCTGAGGTCATGGAGGTCACAGTTTTATCATCGAGGCACTGCAAGATGGCTAGGTGGGCGAGGGCTCGTCCAGGAGTCGGGGGCAATTGGTTCGCGCGAGGGAGGTTTGCCTAAGCAGTTGGCGATACAGTGCTGGTGGGCAGTATGAGCCTCTCCAATTTCTCTGTGCCTGGTATACTTCAAGTCGGATCAAAGGGATATTAGCAGCGCCATCGGCATGTCTATCCGCATGCCGTGCCCTGATTGCTTGAGTCTATCTTGAACAGCACGTTAGACTACCACGCTTTGTCCGTACCGCCTCAAGACATAAGTGAAATGGCTCCTCAATATGGAAGCATCATTTTCGATGTTGATTCCAATATCCACCCAGATTTCTTGATGAAAACCACTGAGAATTCAATTGCAATCATGGGAGGATGAGGCTCATATGAATAGATGTGTGGTAGCAAGAGTCAATGGCCGGGTTTCTTCGGATACAGATCTATAGAAACCAGATAGCATTATGTTAACATGCAAGCTATGCACGTGCGGCTTGTGACTCTCTTGCTCATCTCGATCAGCTCGAGCTGTGAACTGCCTTGACCATGCCATTACGTGCATAGCCTGGCGTCGCAATGAAGTGCAGGCTCCTCTCTCTAGTGAAGAGCGATGATATCCCTTAAGACTCAGAAGGAAGGCCGTTTGTACGGAAATTACGTGTAAAGTGCACCTAAGCACACCCCGTCCCCCGCGCAGCCATAGCCGGGTGATCCCTGCAATGCTATCAAGCGAGTTGGAACTAAGTAGGGTAGAGTCGCAAGCCATCGTTCTTGGTAGGCTGTGTCGTCGCCACTTGGTGGCCGATGGTCTTGGTTGAATGATGTTGCAAACATTATAATGGCACCCTGTGACCAGAAAAAAGCGAACACCTAACAAGCCGCCACATAGACCAGTACCTTTATCAATGCCCTTATCATAAATAAATACACAAAAAATACTCATAATTATACAAAAAGTGTAGTTGTTATTCGGTGTTTTTAATTTTATTTTTTAGACGGCCGTAATTATCAAAAAAGTGGTAGAAATATAGGTCGAGGATAGGCTCGATGTAGTGCTTGGTCTAAAGTGTTCGCTTCTTTTTGGTCACAGGATGAATGGCTAAGGTGACCGATCGGCGTGTCGGATATTGTGCCCTATGCAGCTCAGTATCTGCGGGCTGGGGTCCGGTCTGAGACCCCGAAGGACTGATTCCTTCTAAGGTTTATGCAAGGGCCACTGGTGCTGTCACTAGCCAGCCCCAAAAGTCCGTGCCTCGGGTACGGATGGTCGTAGCTCGAACGGGTTGTAGACACCGGGCGGCTCCCTCACGCCCCTGCTGAACTGCACCCGGTGGCGTTGTTCAATCCAGAGGTACCGCACCGTTTTGCTGCGCTGAGTTTGCGCCCACCCCCCCACGGAGGCCATTCCCGCCAGGGACACCAGACGGTACAAGTTAGCGCACTGTCGTCCACTAACCGGATCAGGATGTCGTTCGAGGGCCAATCACATCTGCCGCAGCCAACTTCATCACCTCATTATACACTAGACTGGAGGTGCTCGACGCGATAGGGAAGTCGGGTTTCGATAGCTGATGGATGACTGCCGATGCTCTTGGAGGCGCCGAGGGGTTTCGGGAACGCATAAGTCTCCGACGTAGATAGGGCATGAGCCAGGCCAATGTCCCGGCAGACTAATATACAGGGCATGGAGGCTTCTCCTCTCACCTCGATTGGTGCTCAGTTGGCTTTGTGCTTTCCAGCGGCAGCATCGCGCGGAGAGCATTGTAGCCAGTGCTGCAATGGGAGGAGCATACGGTCTAGAGGAACCATAATTTCTTCCGTAGCATGTACGTATGTCAGGAGTATGTGCAATATTCTTGACAAAAAACCCGCGTCTGTTCCTGATTGACCTGGAGGCATGGCAAGATGAGAGGAGCCGATCCGTGGTAGGGATCTCGGGACAGGAAATGCTCGTATCGTCAATTCTTCAACAACGCCGCCGCCACAAAAGTAAAGTTTAATCCCCCCGTCAGGAGATGTCTCAGGACTTCAATCACACCGCACTGGGTGTATGGCCGGCCGCCCTCCGAGTACGATTCCTGCCGGGCTTTATAAGACGTGACGCTCCCTGAGTTTTCTGCGTTGGTAGTGGTTAACTACCTGAAGAATCCGTTGTCAATGAGTCAACAACACGAACATCATGTCTGAGCCCAGCCTTACCTCTGCGAACACCGTCGCTCCAGCGGCAATCGGGAACCTGGTCGACCTTCACTACGTTGTGTTTGGTGTTGGCTATGGCGTTTCCACTCTCCTTCTTCTTTTGCGGCTTTACAGCAGGAACCGTTATGGTGGTCTCAGGCTAGATGACAGTAAGTGATCACGCAGCCGAAGGACGTACAGCAAAAAAGCACGACTGACGTACTATACCCAGTGTTGGTGGTATTTTCCTGGGTAAGTAAGAGATAGGAGTTCACGTTAATGAGACCGAGGACTCATTCCGGCACGCCAGGTGTTTTCGTCCGCCATGCAGATTCTGATGATAGGCAAGTACCTCCAAGACCCGGGGATGAAAAATGCTAACGAAGTTGGCGTAGTCGCGATATCCATGGGCACAATGTGCTTTCCGCGAGTATTCATTCCAGACGATCGATTCCGGATATACGTCGAGGTGCGTACCGTGGCCTGTTCAGACGAGACTACCATGGTTGACAAGCAGTCACAGCTCAGTTACAATGCGGCGCCGGCTTTCATGATGTCCATCGGCTGTGCGAAGGCGTCTATACTCTGCCTTTATATGCAACTATTCCCCAGTACAAAGTTCAATATCATCGCCAAAATCACACAGGGTGTTGTGATCATGACCACGGTCGACATCACCCTGCTACTATACCTCTCGCGCCTCCCGAGCCTGTCACTCGATGCCGTGGCCATCTTCTTGGCAACGGCTGCCTCGAACATCGTCATGGACGTAGTGTTGCTGATTCTTCCCATTCCCACCGTGTTCAGACTTCAGGCGAGGCTTAGCAAAAAGCTTAGGCTCACAGGGTTCTTCAGCCTCGGCTTAATGTACGTCGCCGTGCGCGAGACGTCTGTACGGGAACTGACGTACATCGTAGAACCACTGTCACCTCCATCCTTCGGCTGTATCTTCTCAGCAAGATCCAACAAAGCGAGGACCTAACGTGGGACGCCGCACCAGCCAACATCACTTCGTACGTTATGCAAAACCCTGACCTGCTACACTTGCTGACGTTGAAAGATTCCTCGAAGTCAATTTTCTTCTGATATGCGCTTGTGTGCCCTCTGTGTACCATCTTTTCAACGAGCTCAAGCGCGATTCGTCCACTGAGAATCAATCCAGGTTCACAAGTCGAGTTTCGTGGACAAGACGGCCACCCCTAAATAGCTCGAGTCAAGTTCAATTGCGCGAGTCCCAGGATTCCAATGTAGAATTGGGAATCCTTGCCCCGGCAAGTCAATCAAGCGGTGCGGACAGTGGAGCTGATAGCACTTGGAGCGAGCCGATACACGAGAAAAAGGTCTTTAGCGCGTCTCTGTATACTTGATAGCATCAGGCGACGATACAGTAGGGCTTTGAGCCATCAAACAGGTGCAGGCCTGTCTCTCTGCTGAGTTACAAACGGTCCTTGACCCAAATTTACTGCCAGATCACAGCTATAATCACTCGGAAATGTCTCATCGGTTCTCTCCTCCTTCATTTAGCAATATGAAAGTAGCCAGGCGGAGCCAGACTCCCTGTCTGGGCAGGCTGGCCGGGAAAGGGTAGATTGCATGACGGCCGAACCCAGTCCTGCCGGCCGCTGCACGTATGCCACCATTCGGCTTGCCCGACGTCGCTAGCGTCTACCCCGAATGGTCTGACAACGTCAACAATACCCCGCTCCTCTGCAATAGAGCCATGGTATTGCACTCCAGAAGCGAGGGTCTCGGCTGCCCAGCATCAGCGTCTGCGGTGGCTGTCCCAGACCTTGTTTCGTCAACATGACCATCCGTTCCTGCGTATTGAGGCGGTGAGCGATCATGGGCACTGCAGCGAGATGCCTACGACGGGCGGATTTCCGAAGTCGTGAGTATGAAAACCCCTACTCTATCCCCGTCCCTTTTGACCTCTACGATCAATCATGGTCTCCTTCCGCATCTCTCGAGCAACTATGGAAATCTTTTATCTCGCGGTCGCATTCATTCTAGCGGCTACTGCCATCGAATCAGCCGCCGTTGAACGGCCTGAAATCAAATGTGTATGTCGACAATCCACACACCACTCTCATACTAACGCTAGGCTGAAAGTGTCTCGCTCTCCTGAAGGACGACGTACTTTCTGGAAAGGTTTTAACTCCGTGCAATGAGGATTTTCAACATCGCTTGGAGTCGTACTACTCCGCCAATGCGGCTGAGCCACCTCGCTGCATGGTGTTGCCTCAGACCGCTGAAGACGTCGCTAGGACCATCCAGATCATATCTGCTCGACGCTGTCACTTTGGAATGAGAAGCGGGGCTCACTCGGCGTTCCGCGGCTCGAACGGGCTCAAGGATGGCATTACAGTCGATTTTGGTGAGTATCGCCTCTTCATCCGGCATCAAAGCTCACATGAGATAGGCTACATGAACTCGACCGAATATGACCCGACCACCGGCATCGCTTCCGTCCGCCCAGGCTCGAACTGGGAGATGTATACTCCGCTCTGGATCCGTTCGGTGTCACGGCTGTTGGAGGACGAGCTTCTGTCGTCGGGGTTGGGGGTTTTACCACGGGCGGTGGGGTGCGTATGCTCTGCCACTATGCGTGCAAGACCGTCGCGGACCCAGCAAAGACTGGCTTCTCTCCGACAGAAGAAGACTGACTCTCGACAGTACTCTTTCCACAGCAACAGGCGAGGATTTGCTTGCGACAATGTTGTCAACTTCGAGGTTGTTCTCGCCAATGGTACCATTGTCAATGCAAACGCGCACGAGAACGCTGGTCTCTGGAGAGCTCTCAAGGGGGGCTCGGGAAACTTTGGCTTCGTCACACGGGTTGATGTCGGTAAGTGGCAAATGATGTCGTGACGTGAGCGTACCTAACGAGGCGCAATGATGGCTAACCTTTCCACAGAGGTCGTCCGTTCGACCCAGATTTGGGGCGGGATCACAACCTACGACCTGAGCAAGACAGGCGACGTGGTCAACGCTTACGTGGATTTCGTCAATATCATGGACGAAGACCCGGCCAGCCAGGCCATCGTGACTCTGCTGTATGGCCAGCAGGGGTTGAGCCTCGTCGCAGTATTAACAAACAGTGACGCGAAAAGTTCCGCGCCCGCCTTCCGAGAATTTGCCAGCATTGCCAACGTTTCAAGCACAGCTCGCGTCGGATCTGTCGCAGAGGTGGTCCCTGAGTTCACCGGACCAACTCGCCTAGGACTCTAGTACGTCTTGTATCGAAATCCACCAAAGGGGCGACGTGGCTGACCATGACACAGCGCCAATTGGAGGACCGGCATGACCTCACACGGCGCCGCTATTATGGGCTTTGTTCTTCGTACCGTGCCCAAATACACGGAGAGAATGAAGCTCGCAGCTCCAGCCTCCAACTTCGAGCTTCTCACTCAATTCCAGCCTGTGACCAAGTCGATGGTGGCCCATGGCGACGAACGAGGCGGCAACGTCCTCGGCCTTGGGAGGGTGGTCACAGGCGGTCCGGCTCTCATGTGGCTTCTAGCACTCACGGTAGATACCGCAGAGAACCAGGTGTTGATCTTGCCTCTCTTACTCGAACTTGAGCGTGTCATCAACAAGTATGCTGGTAAGGAGGGACTTCAAGAAGACTGGGAGTTCCTAAACTACAGCGGCTTTGATCAGACGCCAATTTCGCACTATGGCGAGGAAACAGTCCACTTCATGAGGAACATTTCGTTGGAATACGACCCAGGCAGAGTTTTCCAGGACCTTCGGAAGACGGGCTTTCAGATCCCCGTCTGTGTCCTAAATGCAACCAACGAGCTCGATATGGATGAAGTAAGGACGGCCGCTAGAATTCGAAGTATGCAAATGTCAAGAAACAAATAATCTCTAGCCTGGATTTTGAGGGAAAACATGATAACTATAGACAATAGACGCGTAGCGCCCGAATAAAATTCATTGTGAAATATTGATCTCGCGCCCTCTGCCAAGAGATGCGTACGCAATGGTATCGTCCGATTGACATTAGGGTACTGCAGATACCATGTTGAGCTTTCAAAGATCTCAAATCTCCACGATGGAGGTGTCTATATTTCGTGGTTTGTATGCAGGATTTGGAAGTGCTCCTGCCACGGAGAGGAGGACTAGGATATGTTTTCGGGACAATCCGTCATCAGGCCTCAATCACGTTTCGGGTTTGAATTGGTGTACGTGATCGTCAGGCCAAACGTGCCGGGCCTTGAACGTGCACAATAGAAAGCGCGAAGACATCGATTGCCAGCGTAGAAGTTGACGCTCTCCTCGCTAGGTCGTCAGTCTAATGGTGTGAGGATAAGTGTTTGAAGCAGGATGAATCACACTCTATGGGTTTGAGCTTCTATGCGCCGTGCGACATATTCGACGACCTACTCTCCCGACAATGACGACTGCGTGGATTCGGACAGGTGATTGTGCGTCCAAGGGTCACTGCCAAGAATCACAGCCAATGTTATGAGGGGCCATTTAGCTCAACTGTGACAGGTCGTTTCTGGGCTTTGATGATGACAGGAGCCGTTTGGTCTCGGTATGTCTCGGTATAGAACCGCCGAAGAGCAGCTGCGGGACGACGTAAATCCGTAAGACCCGGCAATGACATTGACGGAACGAATGAGTAGAACTAAGTCTATCGCGGACTAAGAATGATGCTAACCTTACTGGCCGAGCTTCCATCTTCGGCTCAACCTTGCAAGAAATTCAGTACACCGTGATGTGGTTTCGGGCTCGACGCCCCAGCGGGGCGCAGCAGAACGAAGGAAGACCCGTGAATGGACCATTTACGAAGGGAATTGACGTTTCGATGTAGCACTCAGTCAAGGATGGGTGCTGCCCTCCGCAAGCTTGTTGAGGCTGAAGAGCTAGAGCGAGGCTTTGAGGGATCGCTATTTTTGCAAAAGAAATCGCGTACCAAGAAACGAAACGGAAACTGGGTCTTGCCGCTCGGTTGGCATCTCGGGTGGGGCGTAGATGCGCCGGTCAAGGCTGGAACTTCATGTCCGACGGCTATCTGTATGTTGCAGACATGGCCTCATAACACAAAGTCAAGCCGATTGAGTTTCCTGTTGTCGGAAAGCATAATAGTCTGGCGGAGTCTTCACCACCGTTTCGAATGGACGGATTACGTCAAAGACACAAAGCTGCCATTTGACGTCGAGAAGTCAGCGTTCAACGGCTAGCGATCGGCGCCTCCCCCTCCATGTGGCTCAGAGACGCCACCCCCACTATGACTTGGACTGACGTGCCCTGCGAAGGGGCAGTCAAACTGGGGAACGGCAGGCAAGCCATCTGGTCAAGTGTGTTCAAGACTATTACCTAATCTCTTTACCTAATCTCTTTACCTAATTTCCGTCCTCAGGCAAGAGTATCTTGACAAAACATGTGACATGATTGAGTCCTCCAGGTCCACGATTTGCGGCAGAGTGACGAATAGAGCCTTCCCTTTTGGAACGTCTTGCGACAACTTCGCCGTCCAGCACCATCTCAATCACCATGACTCTTTCCATCACCCTCCGCCTGAATGGGCTTCAGGCAGATGTGTTTCACCAACCGGAACTATGCAATGAGGCTCACGAACTGGGGGTTCAATTTTTGGATATGGTGGAGATAGCCCGCGACTTCAGCTCAGCACTTCACAATCCCCGCCCACAAAAGTCCAGAAATAACTTTTTGCGCTTCGTTTTCGAGCAAAGTCATGCTCATGATCAGGAGGCAACAACCCGCAAGCTTAAGCTCCGGGTTTTGAACGGTATAAGCCTTGTCCTCTGCGCCGCAACTTATACGAAAAATTCGATACTTGGCTTCTCAGGAGGCCATTTCAACTTACTCCTTGCACACTGCAGCAGCTTCCTGGAGAGTCCGGCAGTAGTTGCATCCAAGTTGCCTTTCCAACTTATCCAAACATCACTTGCGGCTCCAATCAATGCTATTGATGGTGTTTCATACCGGAGGTTCCGCAGTGGTGAGTTCAAAATCCTCTCGCAATCTTAATTTAACCATCTCTGACTTTGAAGATTTGGAAAAACTCCAAACGGGCTTAGGGTCTACACAAGCCTCGATTGACTTGGGTCTAAAACAAGATCACGGTCTTTGTGGTAAGGGATCAACTCCCTGGCCAAAGGAACAAGTGTCAGCTTTGCTGTGGGTTCAAGACTCTGCCGTTCTCTTTCAAAGAACTAACTTCGTAGCCATGGGCCCCAATGTATCACTTTCTGTGTTGTTCTTCGCCAAATTGCTCGACTCTGTAAAGATTTTGGACGCACAATACCTTGTTCGATTTACATGATCGAGGCTCTGGTGACCATTTCCAAATCTGGCTCTCTTGACGACAGTATGCAACTTCTCGACACCGCTGCAGAAATGCTCACGGACTTGGCACCAGTCTCGACGTGGGCATCTGTCGTGCATCGACGCAGCATAGTCCTACGACTTCTTGGTGATCCCCAGAGCTCCGAGCAGGAGTTATATACGTTTATTCGGCGGTCACCTAATTTACCAGACCACCTTCTCATACCTCTTCAATTGTCCCTAGCAAACAACCTTATCTACCAACTGAAGTACACAGACGCTGCCCAGATTGTGCGAGAAATCCAAGTCACAAAGGATCTCCAAGGCGACCAAGTTCAATTGATTTGGGATCAAATTTACTGTGTTGGTCGCGTTATGAGGGGTCAAGGCGACTTCGAAAGTGCCAGAATCTGCTTTGAGCAATGTTTCAAAACCTATGGTATCCGGAAGTCCAAAAAGATCATTATTCAGACAGCGCTGGCAGACCTTTATTGCGAGTTGGACTACAAATCTCAGGATGATCAACGCTATCACCTGTTTCAAGCCAGGTCATTGCTCGTGCCTGCCCTCGAATCGGTTGGAGTAGCTAACTCAAAGAGCCGCCGGCGCCTCCTCTTGTCTTTGTCGGAGATCAACCTTCGGGAAGGTCGAATTCGTGAGGCAAGGAAATTGTTGGAGGAACTATTGATTCTCTATGGTGGCATAGACTCTTTCGATGTCGTCGATCGACTTGGACACGTTCGTTCATACATCGCGTTAGCTCGCACGTACCCTAATGGCCAATCCGAGTCTCATTGGAGGAATGCTCTGCGTCTCAACGCAGAGTACAACCCATCTGAGGAAGAAGTTTTTACTTGTGCTATCATTTACTTGCATCTCAGCTGGTTCAGCTACTGCTCGGGGGAGTTGAATGGAGCACAGAAGATGTACGCATGTGCAGAGAAGGTTCTCCACAGAAGAAGGCCTGAGTATTTATTGCCCGGAGTTGGGACGTATGTTTTTGATGAAATCCTGTGTAAATTACGAAACGCAGATTTGTGAGGCGACCCGGGAACACCCGGCTATTCAGGACGTAGCTAAGGATGCCTCGTTCTCACCGGTTGCTGCATACCTACGCCGTGCCGAAGCAGATCGTGAGCGCCTCCGTCGTGACTTTTCCACTAGGAACAAAAATTCGTGCCCATCAGGCAGTTCACCAAGAGGCCAGTTCCCATCCTCCTGGAAACAGGCAAGAGCATCGAGGGGTTCAGCGTGATCAACATAGAAGTTAGAATTCACGCCCGACACCATTCCGCTAGCATCGTCGGAGTGAAAAAGCCGCCCGCAGAGCTGCGCCTCGCGAACATAAGTAATCGGCGACGCCTTTAACACATCAGCGGCATGGTCCCGAGCATAGTCCATCGAAACGTCGGAAAATCTGATATCTTCATAACTAGTCAGCAACAAGTTCGCCAGAGGAGTCTGGTTCATACCTCCGATTGCCTTCGCGAGGGCTTTGCACGCTGCTGGATGGGAACTCATAATCCCGAGCACATCATCGTCGTCATCGATCAAGTTCAAGAGAAGAGTGGTTGCGAGATTTTGTTCTCGGTAATGGCTGTGGACCACCAGTTGGGTGATCCAGCATACTCGACGATTCGCATGCTCCCAGCGGCAAGCAAAAGCATTCCCTGCTAGGACGCCATCGATATGGATGGAGACATATGTGTTGTTCGATCCCTCGGGAAGACACTGCCCCCGTAGGCGGTCTGCGCTCATCTTGACGCGACTCCCTTATGACATTTTAGCAAGATATTGATAGATCAGAGGTAGGAGAATGATTACCAGGACTCCCACGTCCTTCATTGCCCCAGAAGCCGTAGTTCTCGCTGAATAGTTTTGCAGCGTCCTTCAACATGTCGTCAGTGACTTGTTGGCCATTGAAGTTGCTGACAAGCTTTGCCATAGTCTCTGTTGATGCTTTCCTTCGTTTTCGACGAGGCTCGTCTGCTTCGAAGATTTTAACGTCGGGAAAATCAGAAAATCGCAAGGATGGAGAGCTTTTTGGCGCCATAGTCGAGCAGATGTTGCTAGTCTTATGGGAGTTGGTACGCCAACTCGCGAGGTGATCACTGGCAACTCGGATCAGACGTTAAACGCTCAGCCTTTTGCAGCTATTGGCCCTTTCCTCAGATGAGGGGCAGGCACACGAATAGATACCCACTTCCTTATCAGCAATTGGTGACTTCCTCAAATGTGGGGCGTGTGCTACCCCTCCAAGGGGGAGAACCAGATTCTGTCTGTCTATTGGCAGTTTCCCCAAATGTGGGGCGCGTGCGATGCCATCCTACCCTGGCTCATGGTATCTCGTTGCCTGCAACAGCTCCAATGTGCGTCTACTCTACAAACAAGCGTGCAAGCGTCTTATCCAGGTGTGGTTGACGTACGTTCACTCCCAGGGTCGCTAGGACAATAACAGGCCGACATTACCAGACACGAACCATAATTCGACGCAATAGCCACCGTAAGCCCAATGAGGACGTCACAGGGTCGAACCAACTCGACAAGAGATATACTGCTGCATTATGCAAAGCGACCAAATCGAATCATGTCCTGATTACGCATGCTTCTTCTGTGAATGAGCCCCGCTATCTGGTCGCTCAGCTTCCGAATGCCACCCGCTTGAAGTGTAATAAATAAGGCAACCTTAAGAAGCCATGTTGTTCGCATGGTTCGCAATGCAGCAAAGGCTCAAAGCAATACCATCCATTTCATTATGTCTACCTTGAAAGAATACCGACCAATGCACAAAGCGGAAATGGCGGTTTACGGCCGAATATACCCAGAGATCATTGAAGAGGACATTAAGCGTACAGGGGTTTACATCGAAATATTCGACACAGTGGTGGTAATTGAGATGGAGGAAGACATTGCGATACCCAAAGCCGATTTCGACCAAACCATGGCGAAGTATGCAGAAAATATAGCACTTCGGCGTGCTCTTCCCGGCAAATCTATGCGGAAGCCAACAAGTTCAAGGACGAACTGACAATGAAAGTCAATTCATCACGGTTAAAAGTTTTGGAACTGGATTGACCCGCACCATACGAGTTTCAACACAGATTCGCAACAACGAAATAAGACAGCAAAGCGAAGGATGTGCGAGCAGTGCTATCAAGGATTTACGACGCGCTTCGCAGCTGGCACGTCAGGGAGAGGCCCAGGAAAGCGGCAAAGTAACACTGCCGGAAGCCAATACTTGGACAACAAATCTCATCAGCCAACAACCAATTTCTCTGCCTAGCTGGCCGATTATATACTGAGCATGTTGATAGCTATTCAAAGCCAAAGATGCAGATGTATCCAAAGTCCAAGAATTACAAGAGTCTGCAAACACCAAGGCCGTCGACAGAAGTCGTGATTTCGCAGCAGAATTTGCAGAGAACATATCCGAGGGCGTCTCTCAGGCAGACTCGCAGGGGTAGCTCGTACGGAGGAGGTATGATCAGCAGGCTGCTGTGAATGAAGTTTTTGCATGGTTCAAAGAGGAAGAAATGGTCTACTAATAGATTGAAACTGATTCAAGAGAACGCAAGCCCTCTGATTCTTTGATGGTCTGGCGAAGCAGTACATTTGGATTGAGGATATGTGTCCATGAAAGTAGCCGTAAATACGGAAGTGGTTGAGATGGCAAAGTCTATGGACGAACGAAAACATGTACTGAAAGCTCAGCCTGTATTCGGCAACAACAGCGATGTGTCCATAAGACAGCCTTGATGTCTCGTTAGGCATGATTGGAGGGCTTGGCCGACGCTCGCTTTCGTAGCTCTTTGAGAGTACACTCGAGTGAAGACGGCCCTAAGTCGGTCAAGAACTGAAGCAATCGGGAGATCCTTCGCGTCTGTGAGATATCGATATCTTGGAAACATCGTTGGTGTGGCCGTGTTTCTCATTAGAGGCCCATACTGCACGTTCAAGCAACTCAATGTTGCTTTTCGCAACCACAGTGAATAGCTTTTCCAACTCAGCTACGCGCAGTTCGAGCTCCGACAGTTTGCGCCACCAAGCCGGCGAGGGCTCTGCTGGCCCGCCTCGTATCTCCCTATGCTCCGTCAGTGTCATCAACTAATCAGGCCGGAAATGGTCTATACCAATTCTGACTTCCCGGCCTCTGTGACAATGTTTCGCTGGAGTGCTGGGGACGAGCTTTCTTCTGAATCTTCGATGCCATCAATCGGCTCGATGAAGCCGCTCGTGTCGGTTCCTTTCGTCTTACGACTCGAGGAGAATTAGTGGGGTCGGCAGGTAACATGCTATGGGCTTTAACCTCAACCGTCGGTAGGCCGCCTGATGTATTGTACGCCGTATACATGTTGCTGTCGTGGACGATGCCTCGAGGTCCTTGAGAGACACTGAGACTGTCCCCGACGTTCAGTTGGAGATTTCCTTCTGGCTTTACTATACAGCTGGGGCGCCCCGATAAAACTGCAGGTGTGAGCCTTCTATCGAGAAGCGTCAACGCCACCCTGACGTACCTGGTTCCTTGTCGTGGTCGAGGATCATTGTGAAATCGGCAAACATTGCGTTTTGTGACTCGATTGATGCTGCCCTGCTAAGGAGGGTCGAATGCGTCCTTTGGGCGGCTGTGCGAGTAATGTATGGTCTCTGAAAAGTTGAACCCGAAAGTTTTCTCTTTAAACGCGATGAGAGGATGAAGCTATGGCGACTTGGATGGAGGGAGATCTTTCCGGTACGCTAAACACTTCATTCCGGGCCCATGGACATGACACTGGTGTCGAAGAAATCAATGTAGCAAAAAGATTATGAGGACTCCACTGACTACATTGGTCAGACCGGGAGAATTCTGAAACTGGTGCCCAAAAACCAAACCGAAACTGCCATTGACTCTCCACTGATAATCCGCCAGTAAACAGGACTGCGTGGCTGCCGCACGCATGGTGTTCACTCAGCGCTGCGCAGTACCTAGAACACCAGCAGATCTTCGCCCAATGCAATCTCGGTATATGTTGCTTCCCGGGGTTACTATTCGCACTCGAAGTGGCTGCTTGGGTCCATCATAGCCTGATCGTGCGGCGTGGTTGAGTGTTTACACTATACGCTACAAGGGTGCCAGCAAAGGCACGGTGGATCCGACGTGCTTGGGGTCCAGCTCACAATCGCTCACCGTAGTTGAGCGGGGATTCTTGGCCAGCGCGGCCGCCCGCCTGATGGAGGGTAGCCAACCCCATCGCTGCGTGTCCCTGCCTCTGCGAGTGACTTCGACTACAGTTGCGCTCGGATCAGGACACCCACACCGCCACGCGTGGACGAGACCTCTAACCTCGGTGCAAGGGAATGCTGAAATCTTAGCACTTAATCCTCTTGCTAGGAGCGCGCAGATCGAATCGTAGGACGCCTAATCCTGGATGACGAGATGGGCGGTACGATGAAAGGGAGGGTTGTCTTGGTCAAGTATCTGCATTGTCACGACCCATAAGTCCAAGCTCCGCATGACCAGAAGCTGTGTCCGACTACATTGCCTCACTTCTGATGTCGATATGCCTTCTCCGAACCTCACTTCACCGATGGGTGAAGCTTGTCGTGGTCTGTGGAGTCGATGCTGTTCTTGTCAAACTTCTCCGACATGGCGTCCGTCCCTTTTCGTCCCATCCACGGCATCACTGCCGTCATGGCTCCATCCACCAGTGAAGCATTGAGTCGCTTCCGTCTCCTTGGCCACTAGATTGACAAAAGAACTGACTGCAACTTCGGTTTTGTCAATGTCGAATCCTTCGTGTTTGTCTCGTTCTCCACCCGTGTTCACTAGGCGTTGTCTGGATCTACCACTCCTTTTTATGCCCATACCACCCTCGCTGCTCTCCATAACGATGCGGACCTCAAGTGCAGCGAGAATTGAGATACGGCGTGTAGGTGTCGCTCGCTGCGTCAACGGCTCCTTTGCCATCCATGGACTCTTAGGTCACTGAGGGGTCCAAAAACGACACCACAAGAGCGAAATGAATATTATTCATGAGCAAGTCTATATTGTGCCATCGTCCCTCCTCGTGTACATCCTTAGTCAACAACTCTATAATGGGCTCTAGCAAAATACCTTGTGTGACTCAATTGGGGTCGCTTCTGGGGCGGCGGCGTCATCTGGTGTCGAAGTTCCGAAGTGGAGCTTGTCGTAATCAGTTGAGTCGACACTATTCTTGTCCGACCCTTCCGACTTTGAGTCCTCATTCGTCTCCTCTCTGTCGCTTTTGGGCTCTTCAGCCGCTTCTTCTGTCTTTTCAATCGCGGATGAATCGACATCAGGCTTCGCGGCTTCTAGGCTGGCAGGCTCGAGCTTTTCGCGCTCTCCACCCGCGTTCGCCTGGGCATTGTCGATATCTGCCTCCCCTTTCTTGCCCATACCACCCTCGAGAAGCTCGCCACCTTCCATAAAGACACGGACTTCAAGATCCTCGTCCATGGAGTAGATGCGCAGTCCAACAATGCATACGGCGTTCCAGGGATCAGGCAGACCCTCCTCCTCAGATTCGTAACGCTCGTCATGTCTCTTGGGCGGTCCTGAAGGAGTGAGGCGTGACTTCCTGACCATGTCATCGTCACTATACAACTCTTCCCAGTCTTCGATGGGCGAGTCAGACGAATCGCCATCCGAGTCGTTAGACTTCTGCGCCGGTGGTTCGGGAGCAAAGGCAGGGGCAGGGGCAGACTTGTCTGCAGGCTGATCCTCAGCGGCGTCCTTCTTGACTTCATCCTTAGAGTCTTTCTTGGATTCCTTCTTGCCTTCGTTCTTAGAATCTTCCTTGGACTCATTAGTGCCATCTGACTTGGAGTCGCCTGCAGCAACGTCCTTGGACTCCTCCTTTGATTCATGCTTGGATTCATCCTTGGCTACATCCGTCTGGACGGTCTCATCCTTGGGCTTCTCTGCATCCTTCTTCTTTGCCTCTGCCTCTTCCAAGATTCTCGCTTCTTCAGCCTTCTTGGCTTCCGCGGCGGCCTTCTCAGCGACCTCGAGATCAGCTTTGGCCTTGGCTGCTTCCGCCTTCTTGGCAAGCTTGCGGTCGCGCTTCTCGTTGTTCTTCTTAGTCTGCTGCTTGGTGACTTCGCGATTAGTATGACGTCTCTCCCAGAGTTTGCGGCGCTCCTTCTGGCGAGACTCGGAAGCTCTCTGCTGCTCTTTGATTTTTCGCAGCCTGGTGACTTCTTGGAGATGGGCCGTGCCCTTACTATGCGCCAAGTCGTACGCGGCACCAGTTTGCGCCAGCTTGTCGTTCTCAATGCGCTTCTTGCACTCGCGCTTGACCACATCTTCGACAGAGGAAATATTAGTGTCTCTTTCACCAGTGACACTCATGAAGATGCTGTACTCTCCAGCTGGCATGTCGGGTAACTCGATAGAAACAGATCGGTCCATAACATAGTTGCCGTGGGAGCGCACGATGTAGTCTTCGGCACCAGAGCGGTCTCGCTCGTGAATACGGAAGTGAATGCGGAAAGAGTACTGGCCCTGAAGTCCCTTGAAGTATCTCGTGTCAAGTTGAGTCAGAACTAGGACTAGCGGCCCATCCTTGGATAGCTTGACGTGGAATTTCTCGTTGAATTGGGATTTCCAGGGCACCTCGACTCCAATCCAGCGCTGGACGCACCTCCAGGCGGGGTCACGGAACAGCCTGGTCCTGTCGATATGATGGAATTTGCGTAGGAAGTCATCGTAGTTGATCCAGAAGACAGAGTCATTGCCAGGATGATGACCGAGCTCCTCCTGGACTTCCATGGTCCATTCTTTGGAGCCATCAGACCAAGGACCTTCCCACACGCCCTTTCGAATTTCCCCCCAAGGATTGCGGAGCTTGATAAGACGCTCTCCAGAATTTAGCATCCTTGCTTCCATCATGACGTATGCATGGCCTTCGGAGATGCCGTTCCTCTCACCATAGCCTCCATCAAGGAGGCCGGTTGAGCAGCCGAATAAGAACTCCTCGTTGACTTTGGAAAACTCGTTTTCCCAGAAACCCTCAATATCGAGGGTATCCGAGGTAAGAAGCTCAGTGGTGACACCGCCTGAGAGATCTTCCAATCCCTCGCCAATCCAACCGCCAGCAAGCGAGGCGAAGTCACCATGAGCCTTGGCGTAGGCCTTCTCAATCAAAGGTACCCAAGTCTCATTCTGGTCTTTGCACTGAGCAAAGAAGAGAGCCTTGGATCCGGTCTGATAGGTCTTGCGGTAGACGTGCTCCACGTTCTCGCGATCGATCTGCTGGAGGAGATCGCGCTGCATACTAGGCGAATCCCAGCAAGGAGACTTCAGATATAGCTTATCGTCGATGATGGAGTAGATCCACTCGCCATCGCGGTAGAAGACGAAGCCGTAGATGCCGATGCGAGTGTCGTACTCGACGCAGATGCGCTGAATACCGCCCTCGACGTTGGCGAGGGCAGTCAACGCAGCCATCAGCCAACAGTCTCCGAGGCTTCCCTGCTTCACATCTCCGCCATTGACGTTCTTCAAGAAAGTTGGCTTCTCGAAGATTTCGTGAACACGCTTTACTGCCTTGGGAACAGATGCGCTTGGATTAGAGAGAGTCGCTCTAGAAAGTTGCCATTTGGTATGGCCAAGAGTGTTGAGACAGTAACCCTTTTCCCACTTCAAATCCCAGTCCTGAATAGCCTATTAGCTCCCCAAGTTCGAATCAGCAAGCATTGGAGGTGGAGGTAACTCACCAAGTCCCAGCCGGGATCCCGATATCGCATGTTGACTCTACGGCATTCTTGGATTATCTTTTTCACTTTACGGCGGCACTCCTCGACAGCTCGCTCGTACCCAGCGCTCAGTAACTCGTTGGGTTCATTCGAGCTTGCTGGTGGTAGAACAGGGTCGAATGGCAGCACAGCCAAGGCCTTGTTGAACTTCTTATCCTGAAACTTCTTCCAAATATGATTGATGGAAGGCTGAGGAGGCGTCTTCTTCTTCTTGTCGATGGCGTTAGCCGATGCTGGCACAGGACGCGGGCGACGAGGGTCGTCCGACTCCTCTGAAGAGCTATAGCCGTGCATTGCGTGGTGGGATAGGATATGCAAGGAGACTGAGTGATACGACAAGATTGGAGCGGCTTGAGACGACGAGGGAGATGCAAGTGCGTGTACAATGAGAGCGAGAAAGCGTCGCGGCGCAGATGACTGGTGTAGGTGAAATAGAATGAGATTATAACTTGAAGAATAAGACGCGAAACTGTGCAAAACCAACCGAATGGACGAGTGGACGTTTAAGAATGAAGACAAATGGGGAACAGGGATCAGAAAAAGGTGACTTAATTAGCTACAACGCCCGTGGAGTTTGGACATACAGCAGTGCGTGGGAAGGACGATGGTTCGCACTGGTGCATACCCGCACAATGAGGCAGCCGCAGGCGTTCGGCGGGTACTCTAGGATCGACATCCGAGAGGTGGGAGACTTCAAGGGCCCTGGCGAGAGGATGCTGGCTATGAGGTAGAGATACGACAGACCGTTACCTTTCATTCTAGAATATCTCGGTCTAGCTACCATAATGGGCTTAATTATGTCAGGCAACCAGGCAATCTAATTACAGACTGCCAACACAAGTTAGGCAACAGGCCAGCTCATCCCGTGGCGCGAGATGCTCAGAATTCTCTGTGTGCAAGGATCCGCATAAGCTTGATATTGAAGTGGTCGAGATAGCGTTCGTATCACAGTATACACATGAGATTATGGATATTGCCTCGCATTATTACCTCGCGGAATCCACTCGCAGGCACGCAATATTGGAAAAGGTCACTCACCAGAATTTCAGGCTGGCTCAGGCATGCGGATCCTGGCTTTCGACGCGGCAAACGCAAAGAAGCTAAGTGCCAGATTGTAAGATCATTATCATGGGCTGAGGCAATGCTAGTTTCTGTGTTAGTTCATGGGTGGGAACTCGTGCGATAGCAAACCACTTGGGAAGGTCCATGCTTTTCCTCTTATAATTCATTTCCTGTGCTGACATAAAACAACCCAATGCATTCATCACGGCGCCGAAGGATGATATTCGCATATTCCTACCGAGGGTTCTTTTGAAAAGCCACCGCCCTTCACTCAGAGTCCCGGTTGAAGCTATTCTGGGGCAAGACATGCTGGATAGATCGCTACATCCTGCTGGTGGTGCCGGGAGTGCGAAGACAGTCGACTCCGATCGAAAATTCGGGTCGAGATTGGGCGGCCATTGACGAACGTTCCGAGTCAATCAAAGAAGCCCGCTTTGACAAAACCCTGGCAACGCGGCGACACTCCGGGATTCGGGCGATCAAGAACCCAAGTGGGAGTTAATCAAATCACAGCCGCGCGAGATCTCTGACATTTCTATGAATGAAAAGCAGGAATGGACTAGAGTAAGCGACTTGGAAAGCTGCATAGAGTCGTCTGAGTATACATGTTATCCTGGGCGAGGTATTCGTCACAGGTATCTTTCCCACGAGCCCCAGTGACTGGAAGACGTCTCTCTGCATGGCCTTGGTCATTCTTTTTCAACTCCTTATCAATATTATAGGTGTTGATGCGGTTATCGATCAACAGCATCTAATGAGTTGCATGGTGTCAAGCTGCTTGAAGATGTCTACAGAAATGATTCGCTACGTCATATAGCTTGCCTAAGTCTAATTATGGTTCGAGTTGGAGATGTTGGTACATTTCCGATGACGACACTCAGAGTCACTTTACGACTTCTGGTAATAAGAAGACCACCGATTTACCTCGCGATTCAGCCTGAGAGGGTTTCTGGCCTCAACTTCTCAAGGTCGTTGCACATGACTTGATGCAAGAATCTTCTCGTCCTGTTATGTACATCTTTCAGAGGCGTCCAGTCGGCTGAGGCCTGACCTCATCTAACAGGCAGGGCATCTTGCCTGCGCTGCCTTGGGGGCTATCCGTTCTATACCGAGGCCTGGAGGGTTCAGCAACATCTAGACGCAGCTGTCTGCTTCAGTCACCTAACACGATGATATGTGAAAACCATCTGAGCCAGTCCCATGAAAGTCCATTGATAGTCCCGTAAGCTCCAACAGACTGCCAATCCCCGAGATGCCCTACATTGACTACTGTTTGTCTTCCAGTTCTTATGCAGCAGGCTGTTGTGCGGCAAACTTCTCTATCACATCCTATCTCGTATGCTACGTCGGACTAGTGGCGCACATAGCCTGCTCGGCGACACGGCTTCAATGGTTCGACGCTGAACAGCAGGTGCGAATACTGGTTAAGGCTGTTGATTGATGCAATCGCTGGAGACCACAACAGATGCGACCAGTCCCCTTCGCTTCGCCGGTCGCCCGAATGATGAGGTTTAACCTCAAATGTTTGTTGCTCTGCAGTGGGCCCCCAGCCATTTGCAAACCCCAGGCAGCTTGATGGAAGGGTCAAAAGAGATGAAAACCAGAGGTTTCAGATCTTTGGTCTCTCGGCCTCCCTGGATGTAAACAAGAGAACGGTCATCAGCTATTCCGAAAATGTCCCAGTGTGGTTCTTGAACACGCAGGACGTGAGCCAAATATTCCGATCCGTCACGGGTTTCGTCTGGGTCCGTCTGCGGTGGCCAGTAAGATATGACACTCTCAACTCGATTGGCTTCATTCCCTGTTTCTTGAGAATCTGGTTGCTCGTGCGATACCGCCTGCGAACGACTTATGGTTCGTATGTTTAGGCCAGAAGACAGGCCATCTGCAGCGGCAAGGTTGAAAAGGTCTATAAAAGCTTCGCAGTGGATGTTATAAGACCTCATCAAGCAATTGTTAGAGGTGACCAACGGCTCCGTGAATCCATCGTCCCCTCGGTGTGGGGTTGATGGATATTCTTTGAGGTTTGGTGCCTGGCCTTGAAAGCCACAAAACTCTACGAGCTTCTGCTCGCTGCCTTCTCCAACCAGGAAATCGTCAGCAAAATCGCCGTTGCAAATCTGAACTGCCGTCCGGTACGCGGTCCTCGAGTTCCCGTCGCCCTTAGCAGAGTGTTCCCTTCGGCACTCCACGATCTCAAGGACTCCTGTTTTGGGGTTCTTTTCGAGACTAAGGGTGCTCCATCTGTCATCAATCGGCCCTTCGCGGTGATCGCGACGAAACATGGACTCAGATAGCAGCTGCTTATCCTCGGCTCTGCATATACCGAGGGGATAGCGAACGCCGTAATAACGTGAAAGATAAACATCTTCGCCGAATGCAGTCGGCTGCACACTTGAAGCCGCGTAGAAATGATGGCCGAAAATCTCAAACGCCGCGGTGGCACCAATATCAGGACCGGCGACTTCCTTGAGTTCAAGCACGCCATTCAGCCATTCTTTCCTCCCGATGTTGAAGCACTGCAGCTTCCAGAAGTTGTCGTCGTCATCGTCGATATTGTCGTCATTGCCAGTATCGGGATAAGTGCCGCAGTATAAATAATCCGAATTATTCCTGACAAACAGCTTCTGGTGCGAGTCGATGTCTATGGGAGGGAAAGTGACACGTCTCTCGATACTGGTGACGAAAAGTTTGTTGCGGCCTGTATTCTCAAGCGGGATGTACAGCCAAGAGAGGATGTTGTCTGAATAGTGTATGGGTCTGAGCTCGTACTTCTCGCTCGGAGGGGTTTGATTTGTGGTAGCAAGAAGTTCGTCCACGTTGATTACGATCTCGTTCGGCACCGACTGATGAAGATTGAGCAAGAAAAATTCCTTGGTTTCGTTCTGTGTATAGCAAAGCATGCCGTTGCAGTATATATACTGATCAGCCCACGCGACAATGCCTACCGAGTAAGGTTTGGCTGTGGTGACAGCATCTTGGAGCTTGACTCGTCGGCGTAATGCCTGGGCGTAACATCCGGACTGTCGCGCCTCCTTCATTTCGATCGAATACGCAGCGTGCTTCTTGATACGAGGTCAGAAACTGATTCATGGAGGATTACGGGGAACATCTCTTCGAACCTCGAGTGCCGCTTTTGCAATGGTTTCATTGTGCGTGAGATAACCAAACTGTTTGCAGACACGACTAAGACTCCAAACATCCTGGGGGGCGAGCCGCTCGGCAATGTCGAACATAACATCAATCGGCAGCTTCTGCATCTTGATTGACAAAAGTAAGGAGCATATATGTGGGAAAGAATAGTCACATCGAACAGCTCCCGCTGTGGCAGTTTAAATGCCGCGAAAGAGCATGACCCATGGAGCCGCATCAGTGTAAAGCCCTGGTAGGCTGTTACAAGCGTTATTCGATCAACCAGTCTAGCTATCGACGGCGGGCGGCTCCGCGGCTCTGCTGGTACGTCTTAATACGCACCAGTCATCTGTCTAGCTGCTTGCGACGGAGGTGCTTTCCATTCTTCACACAGAGTGTGCGATGCCGTTGTGCACGTCATCGATTGGTCATGCTGGCGAGACGACTGGGTCCCGCGACGATAGGATGAGTTTTGACGAGGGGCGTCTGCGTGTTGAGCAGGTAGTTTCGTTATCCGACGCCAGGGTGTTGTCACACTACATTCCAAGGAGGCCCTAGTCACCGGCATGACATGGTGCGATGCACGTCGTGATGACCTGGACGAAGAGAATGTGTCCCTGTGATGCAAATCATCTCCTCTTGCCTGCAGCCGGTGAATACTATCAAGCATTGCCATGATTGGGTATGCCAGAACAATCTTTGTTGGCAGCTAGGGTTGAGATTGCTTCCAAAGCAAGCCGCCATGGAAGTCTTGGGCACCATGAGAGGCGCCTCATTAATCCATCGTAAACGAAGCGCACAAAAATGGTACATTGAGGGTATCCAAGACCTTCATCAACGGCCAACCTTTGCTCAGGTTCGAGGGGTGAATCCAAGGTGTTCAAAACTTACCTGGGAAATGAATACCCGCTTGGACCGTCAAAGTATTGGCATGCTGCATGGGACCCGAGGAACCATTGGTCTACGAGGGCGTGAGTTCAACTGTTGATCAGACCGTGTGCTTACAAAAGAAGACGTTTGACCGGTGTCCACGTTACACGAGGAGCAGGCTGGGGCCGGTGCTCGTGGCTTGGTCATCTAAGCGTTGGGCTAATTGCAGGGCTGGGTCGGCGGCAGGCCTAGGGCGTGATGACACACATGAATGCGCCGGCTTCCATGAGCATTTGACTTTCAAAGTCATAAACCCGCGCAGCTTCGCTGAATGGCGTCGGCCTACAAATTACCTGGTCGCCCCCCTCGCTACATTGCGCATCTAAATGACGAGATCCGTTCTATTAGGGCGACGAAAAAATGACGCAGCTCCTGTCCCAAGACCATGCGAACAACGGTGGTTGGATCCCTCTAGAACAGTTGCGACGCGCCCCTGCTTTCGTATTGCGTGGCGGAAAAGTTTTTTATCACGTTGGCCGCGCATCGGGATCGGAATCTGACTCAGCGTGCGGCTTGTTCTGCTGCTTTACCTACATGGAGAATGACGAAGTGATCAAGCAAGACTTATACCGGGTCGGAGGAGTGTTGACCACCGCCATTCTCGGAAAGAAGAACCCCCATCTCTGTGGCATGTTAATGACAACCGCAAGCGAAGTCTTGCAACATGCTTTTGAGCCAACGCATTGGTTAGAGTCGTTCGGTGATAACGATCAAGTTGATCAAGATGTTTGCACTTACGCCGACGAGAATACCGACTTCGACTCCGACTCCGACTCCGCAACCGACATCTCGGTTTTGCCCTGCCCAACAGTCGGCGTAACTGCGCTCGCTATCGATTGGCAACCCGCCGAAATCGTTGCTACCAACTTCCTCCACGCCTGGACCAAACAGGAAACTTCGGCCCCCGCCATGTGTGAATACACTCTCATGAAACCACGATCATGGCCCCAACTTGAGAACAAGTTTACCTTTCCCGAGACGTCGGGTCAGTCACAGACCATTGACTCATATTGTGCGGATGACGAGCTCACGGCAGGGCCGTTGTCGATCGTGATGGATGGGTCAACCCTTCTCGAAGCGAACCTGGTTTCTGGAGAGAATTGTTGGAATTTACCCACAGGCACTACCATAAGGATCCGCAAGATCGAATTGAAGGCACCCTTAGGTCAGTTCGAATAAGAACACGAGCATCTCCCCAAAGTCTGACGCAGATAGTCTACGGAACCAACGGCTTGTGGCTGGTTAGGGGAACCTCGTTCTGTGGAATGGTCGTCGCCAGGTCTCCCGAATGCCCAAGTGCCTATATCATAACAGCCGAGCAAATCATCAACGGTATGGATATGTCCGATCTGAGGCCTTTTGGCTTGGAGTGCTCCCGGAAAGACGAAAGTGCAGAAATGACTACAGCAACGGGCATGGAGCGAAACGAGGGGAGCAGCGGCTAGATGGCTTGGACCCTTACATTCTCAGGCCGTATTTGTGTTTTGTGCCGAGAAAACCATTGATTTGGTCGGAGAGTTAAGAGCAGTACCATCCAGCGATCAAAATTGCCTTGCAGATCAATTCATGTCAGATTCACGTGGGGGCACTTTCTAGATCGACACATCTGACCCAACATTCGAATGAATACGATAAGGACGATGATCGCTTTCATCAGCCATGGGTTTGGGACGAGAAATGCCACCACTCTCTTTGTGGCCATGGAGATATAAAAACATCACCACTTCTTCTCTCAAATGGACCTCTGGCCAGACCTTACTCCAGCGGTCTGTTTCTCTGTGTTCGGCCAAGTAGGGCCCTTTTAGGTGATTCTTCTCGTAGGTGATGCGGACCGCTGACAAAGTGTGTGGTTCTCAGAGCCAAAGGATATGAAATTTGAGGGGCGTGCTTCGTGGAGTGCTCGCTCGACCGACGAATAGGTTAGGGGCACCTCATCATACCGTCAGAGTTGAATGTCCTCTCTACACCCTGGTGACTTCTATCGCGTCCCCTGAAGAAAAAGCAAATTTCGTGGACACGCCTGGATAGCTGGACTAGGATGAATGGGAGTAGATTGTTCAACTCAGATTGCCAGCCTTTGGGATCGTTCGCCCACCATCGAACTTGCAAGCTAGCCGCTAATGAGTCTGTGGTCATGAGTCGACTTCCATCCTGGAATACTGCGGCTGGCGTGAAACTCGATCTTGTTCGCTACCTAGACTCGGAACCATTGCTCCCTCAACATAGCCCCGCAAAGACCATCCTCTATTATCATTCACTGCAGATATCAAAAGACCTCTCCCGTTCAACGAAGCACGGCCCCCCCTTCTCTGCTTGTAACACCGTGAGTGCACTTTTAAGTGAGGCTTTGCGGCGTTTCAAGTATTTCACCCGCCTTTCTAAACGATCCGCATTCCTTTTTAAACGAGCGTTACGTTCGTGTAAGTCAGCGTTTTCCTTTTCCAAGTGAGTATTTTCCTGCTCAAGCTCTGTGAATTTATGTTGAATCCACGCCACTTGGCTGTGTAGCTTTTGGAATGGCCCAATTAGTCCGTCCCGCATATGAGCCTTTTCCCGGATTCTGTCGGTGTCATCGGTGGCGATTGGGTCCGAGATGACTGGTACTATTTCTGACTTCTCAGCTCCTTCGTAAATAACGCGCCCAAGACTGGGCGACGGCGTCTTGTGTGGGACTTCCGAATAGTCTGCCGGCTCCATCACTCGGTTCACACCCAGACTCTTTGTCTCAACGTTTGAACTCGGCAACTCTGGCAGTTGATTTTGCGACTGCTGCTGAAGCTTGCAGTCGTAGCTTGGTGGTGGCGCATGGTTTGAGGGATTCACTGTTTCGCCGGCAGGTCGCGAGCTCAGAGTACCAGAGTCAACGCCGAACACCGTCGGTGACCTGACGCAACCGGTCGTCATTTGCATCAATACCTCTACTGCGCTGCGATCAGCAGGACTGATGCAGTTGTGTCCATCGTGAAAGGCGCTCTGTAGCTTCATCAAGCTTTCGGGCTTGTCCTCCACATTCACGTGGTCCTGTGCGTCTTCTGCCACCTCACCACCACAGCGTTCGTACGAAGCTAGAGATGTAAGCTTTATGCGAGGTGGCTGTAACGTCAGGCTCACGAACCTCGTTGATTGAGACCAGACATGAACGGAACCTTGGTGGATGCCATGACGTTAAAGCGCGCTTCCGCTTTCCGAGCGTCGAGGCCTTCCTGTTGGGAGAATCGGGTGCCCCGTTCAGACACCTATGCGACCGATGGGTGATGCTGAAGCGTTCTCGAGAGCCTGCCGTTCAGCCTGATGGCATGGTGGATTCCTCATAGGACGGTCCCAAGGGAGGCCTTTTGGCACGACGATTCTCTTTATGTAAAGTCCCAAGATAGATACCAAAGCTGAAGCAAGCGGTGTGCCGCCAGCGATGAGATGATCAAGAACTACCGCGTATACCAGGTCAATGTGAATTGGATGTGGTGACAAAAACCTGGTAGTCACCAGCCATTCCACATCAACTACCTTTGAGGCTGCCTGGGGCATGAGTACAAGCCGGAGGGCAACGAACGATCAAATCGTCAGCAGAGAGAGCAGCGTGGCCAGTGCGTGCACAGCGTTTCTCCTGCGCTGTGCCCGTCGCTCGAGAACTAGGAGGCCTTCACAAAATGCCACTTCGCTATTCGTCGCCTTCCGGGGACATCGTCCGCGCGCGTGCGGTGGTGAAATTGGCTGCCTGAATCCAACCTTGTACCCTCACGCAGGGTGGGCGTCTGCAGACGCCGAAGGGCGTCGACCTTCTGACGGTCAAGGCATGCTCACCCTTGATGGCTAGGCATGATTCTTCGAACACCTCCAGTCATCCACCCTACACGGACCTGACTGCCCAATGCAGACGAGGCACGCCCAGCCACGCTGCCCATGTCTACGCATGGGAACCCCAGCGCGCTGGTACACGGCCGAGGGATGGCTTTCACACGACTCGAAGAGGTATGCAGACGAGACTCTGTTGGCGAGACGGCGTTGGGTATGGCCCATCCCCCTGCACCATGCGCCGACAAGGATGGGGGGAGAGCACCCACAGGATCTCTCACAATCGAAGAGCAGGGGTGCAGGCACGCCCTCCCGGTCCCAATGCCTGCCAACCACGAACATGGGTACCTCACCCAGCGGGAGGGGCGTGTCTGGCTTTCTTCCTGAGCAAGTAATGCCTTTGTTCCTACGCCCTACTAGATCTTCAGCCTCCATAAATGTGGGTATTGTAGCGACCAATCACAATGGGCCCTGCGAACGGTCACAGCCCGTCGGTGTTTGCTGCCAACACGAACTCTTGCCCTTGTTCAGACACCAAGCGCAAACAAACAGAACGGTCCGCCAGTTGCTTCCCGTGTTGACCGGTGTGGGCACTCAAGCACAGCGGTCAATGGAATGCATGTCTCCCATGTCCACCTCGACTGCTGCAGCCTCGTCGCCACAGGGCAGCTGCGCTTGAGGAGTTGGCTCTTCGTCCGGGTATCTGCGCTTCGCAAAGATACAGCCTGTAGCGTGACGACTCGGCTACATTGAACTGTCTCGCTGGGCGTTTGTTCACAGTTCTGAACCCGCTTCCGCTGTAGATGTCTTGACCGCCTTTTCCGAGTAGAGCTATGTTAATGTCTGCAAGATTGTTTGACGGAGAAGCGCGACCTCTGGTAGAAGCTGGCATCCTCATTCAACAGCCAGGACGGCAGTACATCGAGGTCGTCACTGCGCATCGCAATAACCCATCGTCGGTGCCGTCGTTGACTCGCCTCCGCTGTAGTCAAAACAGGCGTAGCCGTTGTTGGTGGGCCCAATCATCAGACGACTGGTAGCCACGCAACTACGGAGTACACGCTAACCTTATCGAACGTGGCAGACAGGCCAGGGCGTCCGCTTGCTGCAGCTCTCCCACTGGGGTGCTGCACGCGGATTCAGATCCGTTCATCCCGTGGCGTTCCGCCGCAGAGGGAGAAGGTGTCTGCGTAGTGTACATGCACCTTGCTCAGTGATGCAGGGGACGTCAGCGGCCGCCACTCCTGCGGGCTGACCAGCGCACACCCCACCCTGATGCTGTCTGCGAACAACGGAGAATGGGGGGCAAGAAGCACACGCCCCAATTGCCCTCGCGTAACGCCCCCCTTCACTCAGGCGCAGGGACCAGGTTCCGGCCGCGGCGCTGGCCCGGCTTCCGCACCACCGGCGTGGGGCCGTCTAACCCCGCCGTGCCAGGGAAGTCCTGGGACGTCATGCTCACCGGAGTGTGGTCGCGCGCCGAAAGCGCAGGCCATCACTCCGTAGGTCCCCGTCGTATCTCCTGGCATTGTCTTTCTTACGAGCCCGCCACTGGTATTAGTATTCGAGCGCACGGCCTTCACGATGTAATGTGCAGTGTATCGAATAGCACACGCTCCTTCCTTTGATGCCATGTCTGCCTCCTCCTACAGCAGCCAGGCGAGAACCTGGCAAGAGCGCCTTGAAGGTAAGAGAGATTTCTCTGTCCCGCGCCGCCGAGTCTGAGCAGCGAATAGATGCCTGCCGAGAGGCCAACATCAGGCCACCTGTGTTCCAAATCGTATCCGATCGGCGAGGTGAGCACACGCTTCTGGCTGTTCGAGCGGTACTGACTCTTTCGCAGGAGGACGCACGGCTTGGTCTAGCGGGGTGACCGTCCACGGGCGCACGCTCTCGGCTCGGTTCTGGTACGACGGGAAGAACTTGCACAATGCAAAGGAGGACGCCGCAGAAATGGCCGTGAACTACCTCACAGGTTCGGGCCATAGTCAGCCGACTTAGATTCAGTGGTTGAGACCCAAAGTCGAGAGTACACTGCACTAGAAGTATAGCACTCGAAGCATCAGCAGCGCAAGATCGGAGCCGGATCGAGATAGCACATCTATGGAATGAAATGAGACCATCCAAGCTTTTATAAGAAATGCAAGGTGACTAGGTAATCCGATTGCTTTTCTGCCTTCGGTTCCTTCCAACACCATTGGTCTTCACACACCTGCATCAGCCTACATCTTTCTTTCCTGACTCGGCAATTGCACTCAACTGGAGTGAGCCCGGCCTGATCTGGGAGTGAGCGATGTTTCCTCCAACCGTGGCCGACATCGTCGACTCGCACGAGCCAATCCAGCTCAGCATCTCAGGTTTTACATTTCATGTCACGAAGAGATGGCGAGAGAGTTTTAGAAAACAAGATTGTGGCAAGAGAATGATTGAAGGTGATCCCGGGTTGCAGGCTTGAATTGTTTGCAAACCGGCCAGGACACCCACCAACTCCACGACTACGAGGATCAAATAGTACCAAGAGAATCCCTCGATCCATTCGCCTTAACCGCTGGTAATTCGTTCCCCATAGCGCCGGCTCCTGGTAGCCCAGTTAGCTGAAGAGGTTCCTACAATGAAAGTGCTGCAACCCTTCTGGCTCACCAACGGCAACCCCCTGCAGGAGATTTGTATTGTGGTCGCGTGGCTATTCAGCCTCGGGCATTCTGCACTCCAGGAGTCCCAATTCGTGGATACTTGGAAGGGGGTGCTGGTGCTGTGCAGAAACGCGTGTACAAGCGGAACTCGGCTGCTCGCGAATTCCATAGGTATTACTGGAGGTTGTTTTTGGACCGCTCCTCTGATACTCCTCCTGGTACATTGAGAGGTCATATTGAGCGATCGTATTTCCAGAACTCCGCGCAGAGGCCTCTATGGAACTGGAGGTGTTGAGTGTTTTCCGTAAGGCAACATCATTCGCGGTCGAGCTAGACTTTTTCAGGCAAGTTTGAATTAGTGTATGCCATCTGCTGAAAATGGGGATACATGGTGTCTGGTACCTCGGAAATATACTCAACATCGACTGGAAGATCGGGATGCCGAGTTTTCTCATGGCACTTGACACTTCTTTTACAATTGGAGCGGAATATACAATATTGGCATCCATATGGACGCACTCCAGTGTGGATGCGTTCATGGGATTGTAAATCACCTTTCCGTCTGAAGCATTTCTCACATGTTCCGCATTTGAAGGGACGATTTCCGGTGTGAATGTCTTCATGGCGTCGTAAAACATCATTTCGCTTGAAGCGTTTGTGACATATTCCGCATGCAAAGGTACGCTCTCCCGTGTGGTTTTGGAGACGAGTGTGGCCCTTGAGTCTTTTGGAGCGATGGCCACAGGTTTCGCATTTGAAACGGAGCTCTCCGGCGTGGTGGGGGACGTGGAAAATGAGATCAGGCATGGAGACCGTGTCTGGGAGAGTCTTGGCTCACCTGGCTTCTTCGTCAACTTCTAAACACACGATCATTAGAATTTCGCCGTTGATCATAGAGAAATTTGGGTCTGCAAGGGGGCAAACTTAAGTTGTCGAAGAGCCGTTGTTAAGACGATCGGTGAACTGGTCACAGTGACGAAAGGATCGATGGGTGCAAATATTTTCCCAACGAGTCGCGGCTAGAGACATGGAGTTCTTGCTATCGAGTGCGACAGATTCCTCTACACGCTCTTATCGATGCGTTCACAGGCTCAGAAAATGTGCGGCTGCTTTTTGGAAAAGAAATAGGGCTTATAGAGTACCGGAAACGGAAGCGCTCTAATAATTATTAGTGAGAATTGGAAACAGAGAAGAACGTGAACTCAGAGGCGACCGTAACTTCTTCATACACTTCCGAAGCACCGAAATTTATGATGAATTGTGCTCAGCTGGGTTACTCCGAGATTGGAAAGCTTGCTATCCGGAGTTCAGCGGCTTTCGTCGACAAAAGGGTAGCCCGACACCCCCAGCGCTGGCACCTCTACCAGTTGAAGGCACCGACCTTGTCGTCCAGCCTCTGCACCGGTTGAACTTCTCTACTTGCCCCCTGCATTGGAGATTGGAGCGGTCAGCTTTCTTTTGCGCGCACAAGGTACCATGACATCTCATGCCTTGGTTTAGCTGCTGTCAAACGCTGCTGCAGCATCATCAAGAAATTTCAACCCTCGCCCTTGTCAGGGGCTGTCGAAATGAAGCAGCCATGGCCCAGGCTGCAACCGGGTCGCCGAGTCGCGCCCGTCAGATTAGGAAGGTCTGCTTGCTTTGCCGGCCACACCGCACTCCTGTCTTCTCCCAGTCTGGGACGGAACTTGGTAAGCGCGGCACCTCCAATTTCTCCACTGAACTGCCTGTCGCCAAGGAACCAGGCATGCCGAAGCAGAGACGCTCAACCAAGAAGCCGAAAGCCTTCAAGACGACATTCTCAGCTGCAGAGCTCCAACCCGGTATGAACTGCTCAATAAATAGCCTGAGGCATCGGAGAGCTTCGGAATCATAACTACACCTCTCTCGGGACTCCCAAAGCTCCTCGGCATTCCTTAACTCAACGCAGGACATCCAACTCTACAGATAGATATCATGATTCCTCCGACTTCTTCCAGGCCATGTGCCTTACCCTACGGAAGTGGAGACTCGAATAAGTCGACACGAAACCCATATGTATAGGAAAATACCGGGGCAGTCAGGGCTACCAACCATGGTGAAACGAGGATGTTGGTATCCCTATCACAGGGTAATTGGTTCGAACCGCGGGTTGACGAAGACGTCAAATTGATATATATATTAACTTCTGCGCAAGGTGTAAAAGGGAGGTTCCAACCGTAGGTTGGGCAGACCGTGGTTCTCGTAAGTACGGTCTGTAAGTGGCCCCTGCGCGGGCCCCTTGCCTCGAGGTCGAATTGGACTTCCAATCCGACAGAGGACAAAAACCTCCAGAGCACTTTGCTAACTTTACATGAGCGGTTTTTGTCGACTGACCACGCTTTGGCTTATAGAAGTCCGGACCAAATCTTCAACGTTGATCAGAGACTTCTTCAGAACGTGTAATTTCTTCTATTATCCGATCGTTGCGCCTTGCATCTCGTACAACAAATTAGGTTAACTCTAGTGCAACGGGCCATGTTTGTCTCGGGGTTGAAAGGGAGACAAGGAAGACAAGATTCTCTGTCTAGGGAAGCACATCTCCCATGAACACTTGAAGAGCTACCAATCAAAGCTGCGGCCGCCCGTCTGCCTGATCCCCGAATCTCGGCTGGTGACTATCTGAATCTCGATGTTGAACGCCGGTCTCGACTCCGGTGACATCTGTATCGCTAGTCGCATCTCCTGCTTTGCCTTTCTCATCATGTGGTCGAAATGGTTTTCTATCCCACCCTTGACTTCGAACTCGAAAATTGCGCCATGACCACGTATATCGAAACGCCACGACTCAATCCGGAAGTCCTTCAGGTCAGCGAAGTCCTGTTTGCCTATCGTTCGCGTCAAGCCTTCCTCCAGCACTGTCTTGAGTTCATTCTCCACGTCGGAAAGGGGTTTGAAAGCAAGGTGACCCCGGGGGGTCCACGGTATCCTGAGGTGCACTGGGTACCGTATAGTAATGCCGTAGGTAAACTCAACCTCTGGTGCAGACTGAACTGTGTTGTTCATACCAGACCAGATTGGCGATCCCTCGCCGCCGAGGATTAACCCATGTGCGACAGCTAAGACCGGATCATAGCTTCTCGCTGCCTCTGCAATCGACTCTCGTTGAGTTGTCCAGCAGTCCCCTCGGTTGGGCCCGTATCTGCGAGAACTTCGTCCGTAGACACGGCGCGGGTACTATCTTCTCCGACTGGCGGCTGCTCTCCAGCAGTTGACTTCGAGGCTCGAAAACCTGGGACGGGCTCGGCTTCGTCGGCAATACTAGATTCGGCTGAGCGAGTGGAATTGGTTCTGAAACGAGCTTCGCTCGCTGACACCGAGGGGCCGTCTGCCGAGTCATCGTTGTCGTACGACTGATCAAATAAGCTTCGAGCTGAGCACTTGGCTACCACAGTATTCTCCTGCTCGTGGAAGGTGTTGGTATTGTTGTCCTGGAATGACCTACGGCTCACGTACACTGTAAGACGGCGTCGATTTCGTTTTGCAGGGGGAGCATCGCGGACAGAGGATGCACGTCGCTTCGAAGACTCGTGTATCGATGCTTCCATGCATGGTGTATGCAGGATTGCCGCGGTGGTTACAGGCGCAACATGTATGGTCTCAAGGTGCCTGCCCACAAGGTGCCTGCCCACAACGTGGCTGGAGACGTCCTTCACCGTACGGTCTGTGTCTTTCGGACTTGGATCGTCGTCTTCTTCGTCTCCGAAGTCTTGGTTGTCTATCGCCTTCGTTATCTGCTTTTCTCGCTTGCTTGAGTATTTCCCCGCCCAGTAAGTCTGGCGACAAAATACTTTGAAGATCGCTTTTCTAATCCTCAACACATCGATGTCAATTCCTGTCCGACTAGATTCCTATGATACGGACTCACTCAGCCTCGTCTTTAGGGTACTGTAGTCTGTGATGCTGGGATGCATGTTCGTCGGACGGCCACAGCTGTTCTGCGTGTTTATTCAGAAAAGCCTCGACAATGCCACCAATCTCCTTCTGATGTTCGGCTAGGTACGAATTGGTGAGGCCTTCGCATTTAAAACTTCTGGCGGCTGGATACTTGTCTCTGAATTCCTTGCACTCGGCTCTGATCTTCTTCTGTTCGCTAGGGGTAGTGTAGCCGAGGTCTTTGAATAGGATTTTGTAATTCGGGATGCTGGACCATCTGACGTAAGACATTTGAGAGCCTGCGATGCAGAGGAACGATTCAGAATGGCGGATATGTAGGCGATAAGAAGGAAAAAAGTGAGGTGAAGTAGGAGTCAGTCGACGACTCAGTTGTGCGAGAACGTGGCTCTTAATACCTAGAGATTGTATCCGCTCCTGGTGGCAAGAGCTCACACACCGTTTAACCAGGTTCGTCCCCTGCTACAAGGCAACAGATCTAAACGACGGGCAAAAAGGTGTTGGCGAAGGAACGGTCGACCGGGACATCGGATCAGCAAGCATTGACGCGAGTCCACCCTGAACCCGGAATCCCACCCGCCTTGCTGCTGCTTGGTTAGAATAAGAGGATGAAGACGGTGGATAGCCTCGTAGTACGGCGGAGTGTTAACCCAAAGGCACATGGTATGATGCATAAAGACGCCGATAGTTTCTAGATTATAGCTGTCGTAATTACATCGTAGCCGCGCAAGGTGATGATGCCGGCGAAAAGCGTACACAACACGCTGGAAGATCGAAACAAAGTATGGTTAGAAAGCACAAATGCCCGGCTTCTGTATCATCCACTCGGTCAGCATGACTCGAGACCCGTTACAAACGAACTTCTTCTTTGAAACTCGTCGGTTTACCTGAGGTGAGAATGCCTCGCTTTGCAATCTCCCATGACCGTGCTCTCCGTCCAAATTACAGCCCTGTCGAATACCTCTTCTAAGCCCATCTGTGCCGATTCATTCCTGTAGATAATTACCTGCCCAGATCTGCCCTCCTCTAGTTACAAACACAAGCTCAGTCATGGGTACCATGAGATGATATCGTTGGCCTCAGCGTCGGTGAAGGTTACGTGCACCCTCACTGCCCTCCATGCTGATACCGCTAAGCCTTCGCCTGACGATGGACATCAGAGGTACGATTGATTGCAGAAGGGCTTTCGCTTGCTCCGATGCGTCCTCTGGATCGTCGTCCTCCCCCATATTCGAAATGATCGTCTGTAGTGACCGCAAACCATCCACCGACTTTTCAAAGGGTGAACAGGCCACTGAGGCCATCAGCTTTTGATCGGCGATCTGCGTCTCGTCGATTCTGGCGATGCGGACGGCAGTTGTTGAAAAGGCAACAAGAACGATCTTTCGTAGCTCAGCTGAACGTGCCATACTTTTTTGACTACAGTGTAGGGTCTCATATGACATTACGTGTTTGCTAGCACTTCTGGATCCTTCTGTGCATCGTCAAGAACCTGCCTCATGGAGGAATAAAGCCCAGGCTCTGATCTGTTCCATTTAGGCCCACTAGGGAAGACTTCCCTTCGTAGTTTGTTGACCCAGGGTACTAGCGGCTGATATTGCGAAGTAAAACTCTCCGTCAGCTTTTGCAGAAAGTATTGCTCGTCAGCAACCACACCCATCTTGAGCTCAGCTAACGTGTTATCGCTCTCGTAGTTCCACCTGTCAAACCCGGTCGGGCCGACGTCCTTACCATTTGCATCGTAATGAATGCATATCCAGAAAAGCACCCAGAAAAACGACTCTAGGTCGTGCATGAACGAATGCTGCTCGCCGAGCAGCGCCCCGATTGCCATAAACGCCCGCGTACCAGTCTTTCCCTTGGCACCAGAGGACCCTTCTCTTGGCTCTCGAATTGCCAGGTCAAGATCGATTAAAAAAGCAGGCCAGGATGGGTTGCGACTGTCCTCATTGATCATGAGGTTGTTGATGGATACGTCTCTGTGGAGAATGCCTGCCTTGTATAAAGACTCGTGGGCATCAATGCAGCATACCAGGGCAGCAAGTAATGCCGATCGAGAGCTTGCCTCGTAGATAGGCTTGCCATAATCCCGGAGAATAATGCGCCGATGAACCCGATTGGGTGGGGTACTGGCGACCTTTGTTGGAGACATGGAGCAGGACCGCTTGCTTGGGGGCAAGGCGGAGTCGATTTGGCTGGAGGGCCGCTTCTTGCTGCTGCCGAGACGGCCCTTCCGCGAGTCATCTTTTACCATCTTGCTTGGTGGTATCTGACGTCCCGGCCGGTAATTCGTCGCTGCCGTGATATCTAGACCATGTCGAACGTTGTTCCAGATGTCATCATCTGTCTCGCGAACCCGGACCGTTTCGTGGTGATAATACCGAGCTACATTTACAATACCTTTGCCCGTCACTTCACGCAGAAGATCGCCTTCCTCATCGCGCTCGGGATATTGCCATGAATCCTTGATGACAAGCGGCGTCTCTGGATGTCCTTTAGGGTGGGCTTTCCAACAAGTCACAGCGCGGCCAGCCACACAACGCGCCCGAAGGATGACCCCATCAATAACAATCTGCTCCGTAGAACCGTTCCGCTGAATCTTGATTAATCGGTCGTTGTCCGACACCATGACCGTTGGATCGAACCCTAGGCCTTCTTCATCAATCCAAAGAAATCCAAGGATCACCAACACAAACTGCAGGCCGTCTTTGTTGATGTCAAACTGCTCTGATGCGAGGGCTCCAAGCCGGTCAAAGGCCCACACCCTCATGAGAGATCCACAGAGCGTGAAGCCCACCACAAAGCGTCGGGTGTCCTGTGCGGCGAGTACTTCTCTCGCATATCTCCCAAGGTCGATCCAGGCTTTGGAGGCGGTGTCGGCAGACGGATTACTCTTTAGTTCTCCAGGTACTAATATTTGCTTCCAGTGGTATGGAGGCCCTCTCAAATCATCGACAAACCCAACATCCAGTTTGCGGTCTGCCGTCGAACCATGCATTGGCGTGTTGGGCTGTATTAAGAGGCTCCGCTGATGTGTCGCGTTGGACTTCTGGGCTTTTGCAAGTAGCGCTAGTGTCTTTACGATGTCGGCAAGCCACTCCAATACGCTTTTTTCGTTCGGATCCCGGGGCCATCCCCTCCAGCCATTTCGAAATACAGGCTCGTGGCCATCAAGGCACTGATCGAAAACCTCCTTGGATGCAGCTTCTAGTCCGTCCAATCTTCCAAAGTATGCATCTCGGAAACCGGGAAGTCCCACGTACATAGTGCCGAGCTCCTCCTTCAGTATATCGTCAACATATCGGCGGTGTTCGGATGAGTTGGTAAAACTGCTCGTGCTCCGCAGCCATGGTGTTTGTTGAACCGAGGAAGCGAATCTTCGGGGGGGTGGCGTAGTTTCTGTGACGGCACTATATGCTTGGTCCCAGATGGTGGCATCATCGAGTTTATTAGAGAAAGCCGCTTTCAGAAGTCGTTTAACGCGATTGAAGTCGAAATTGTCGGAGACTACGGCGGAGATCAGTCTGAGGAGATCACTTTGTAAATTATCGCAGCCCGATTTTGATGGTAGAGATCTTGAAAGGACGTGGCTTTGCAAGGCAAAAAGGAGAGGGAGGGTCAGGTTCCGAAGATCTGTGACTAAGTTAGAGAGGTTAAGCAGCGAGAGCCAGGGCTCGTACCTTCCTGACCGAGTTGATTTACTAAATCTGCAGAATATGGCGTCTTTTCCCTGATACATACGGAGTTGAAGGTACTGCGAACACCATCAAGCCCATTTCCAATGGAATTGCGATTGATCTGTTCTGATAGATCAGTCATAACGGATGGTAGGTGGTCGGTTAGGTAGTGGATGGGGATTTGCGGGCTTCTGCATCTTCGGTCGGCGACGCGGCTGTCGGGAACTTGATATTCCGAAGCCAGCAAAAACACTGCCCAATCATTGGTTCAAGGACGAGCCCCTCTTCACGCTAATCTGATTTGAGTTTATTGGAGATTGCCACTGGCGTTTCCATGAGGGGAAAAACAAGCCGCCGAGCTTACGTGATCCCACTCCCCAGCCCCAATTTCTGTCTCAGCCTCTCCTTTATATTGTGTTTGTCCCACCCACATTGCCTATTCGACACTTCACCGCCGTTAACGTCTTCTTATCCACTCCCGTCTGGCCCCTCCGACACGCACACGCTCTCGTCGGTTGATCGATCTGTCTCGACGAACTGGTCATTCGACTGCTCTTGAATGCTTGCTTGACTCTCTGCGCGAGTAGGACTGGGATCCCGTCGGAACCCATCCAAGCCATGGCCTTTGTATAGCGTCTGGCTTGGATCTGTAACCCGCGGCCCTGGTCATCCTACTACTTGACCAAGAGCCCCCAACGCACCTCGAGCTGGATCGCGGCCACGTCGGAGCTTATCTTGTCCATGGCGACTTGCGAAGGACTCCAAACTCAAATGGCTAGGAAGTGTAATGCTGTGACCAAGTAAGTACCCGGCTTCCTGTCTGCTAGTTTTCGTGCGTGGATACCTAGGAAATTTATCGCAAATGAAAGCGGCACGTCATACAGCATGGCCCAGCGACTACCGCCAGTCGAAGGTTTCCTGGTGTACGAAAATCCAGGCGAACAGCATGAATTCGCAGACCAGGCAGTCAAGTTCACCAGCGCGTATCTGTCACCACAAACAGCATGTTTCCGTCTCACTTTTACAATCCTGGGTGGCGAGCACAACAAAACTGTCATATATCTGCAAATTGCATCTGACAATCTCGATTCGTTCCGTTATGAGACCTGCAAATTGAAGGACGGAGGACTGCCTCACCTAGACGAAGTGCGCAGGCGGTTGGGCCGAAAGGGCGGCAGGGGCGACCTAACTCACCTTCGATTCCTCTTGCGCAATGGCATCCACGTACAGCGCATTGTACCCCATACCCTTCCCGACTACGAGGCTCTCGACGACCCATCTCGGCATGTCCTTGACACTGTTGCATCGATTGCGGCCTCTCCGTCATTCTCATTATACATTCCGGCCAATCGACTATCCAGGAACTCGCTCAACGTTTGCGTCGAAGCTGTTCAGCGATGTTCGGTGTTAACAAAAGAAGAGTTTCTGGTGTATCAACGAGCGGTCCAACTGCAGAGGCTGTACGGTGGCGACGGTGGCAGGATGCTTGCCGTCCATGAAGACGACGCTGCCGTCGATCGTGATCTAGCCGTCGACGACCACGATAGTAGCTCCCGACAAGAGACCGATTCGTGCGCGACATTGGGCTTTGACGTTGTTCCGCGTGATCAGAACTCTCCTCCGCAGTATGACGAGGGCTCCGTCGATGTGAAGAAGCCCATGGCGAGGCTGGCTGACACGGCCCACGTCGACAACTCCGTTATTGATTTTCCGCCGCCGGAGTATGGTGACATCGAACAGGCTCGCGACACGCCGATGGCTCTCAAGCGCGTGCGCCAATGGGTGGATGAAGATGGGTCTCCGCACCCAAGTCCCAAACGTATGTTTTCACTGGGTTCATGTGTCGCGATATCTGCCTCTGCTTCAGTAACGAACGCGCGACGACTTGATGCAAAAAAGAGACTCGATCTTGAAAATGCGAATGTCGACAGCTACATGCTGCTGCACGACTTATCACGTCGAGTTATTGAGCAAGAAAATCGGCAGGTGATACAAGAGCAAGAAAACCACCAATTACGGCATGAGATCAAGCTATTACAAGAGAAAGTCGAACAACTGCAACGGCAGAACATGAGCTCTGAGAAACGTCAAAGCGAGGTGGAAGAGATTTGTGATGGTTTGGAGCACCAACAAGATCTGGTCAAGGACGAGCTGGGGAATTTCGAAGTCCAGATTGATGAGCTGGTAGGGAGACTTGGCGAGATTGAGAAGCAAATGCCATTCCTTCTGGAGGAGCGGGAGGATTTCATGAGACAGACGATTCGGGACATGCTGCAAGAGGATATGATGCGAGACCTAATCGCCGACGTGGTCAAGGAACAGGCGGATGACCGGTCAAGCGACTACGTGGGTAGAGAGGGCGAAGTCAACTTGCCTGGACCAGTGAGAGCATATTTGTGTACAATCGTCGCGGACCAGGTGGCCATGATGAAGGCGAAAATGCGCAAGGCTCTACGAGAGTAAAAATTTGCTATCATATACGGATGTGCTGCAAGGGTGCAAATTGTGCTCGCGACTACGCTGACTAGTCGTCACGCTCATAACTGAGGCGAGCAGATCGCGGGCATTTCCGTGCAGTGTGGCGGGTGAGGGTAGACTGCACACGCGCGACTTCGCATTGTCGAATTCATGCTTGTAGTTACCGCTCAAATCACATCCTGCTGCAACGCGTCAGCCAAGACTAGCGCCCTTTACGAGGGTGCCTCGTTTCCTACTATGGGTGGTGTGGTGTGCTCGTCCTGGGGTTACAAGATCATGGCTCCCGAGGAAACCCTGGGCATATTGACGTGTTTAGACCGCAACGGTGCGTGGCACGTCTAGCACGCGTTTCACCTACCCTATCGCGATCGGGTCTGCTAGGTGAGGCTTCATTTGGGCATACACGACGCCCCACGACCTAACAAGGTTCGAGAGCAAGGCACAAAGCCATTCGTGGGGGCACCATATGGATTTCAGAACATTCCCTATCCCCGATGGCCATACCTCTGCACCAACCCGGCCGATGGGGCGCGTTCGATCAAGGCTAGAAGAAGTTGGGACGGCACACTCATAGAGTACACGCAACCAGACGTTCAAGTCTTGCGAGGTCACGGTTTTGGCCCTAAAGACGCTGCCGCGGCCAAACATCCCCCTCGCCCCGCTGTCCTCTTTCTGGCCCGCATCACGGCTGATCGCCAGCTAAGCGCCCGGAACATCACAGCAGGAATGCAACTCCACTATCGTCACCCGACGCAACCATGATCGGTAGGATGTAGGATCCCTATCTCACCGACACTCTCACCGCGTTGGTGTGCTATCTACGCCCTATCCTGCATACGCACAACACATTGGGACGTCCATGTCGGTTGCGCAGGCTCGACTTCCGGATGTATGAGCCACAGGCGTACTGCATCGTTGACCCACTGAAGGGCCTTGACCGGAGTATTGTCAGTCGTAGCGCACCAGCCAGCACCCCCATGCTGAGGCGACATGCGAGCGATGGATCATCGACGCGAACCTGTCTATCTGTACTACCGCCATTTAACTGATCTATTCGCGAGGTACTCCTGCCAAGAGCCTGGCTTTGGGAAGCATCTTCAGGGAACCCGACTGATCCTGGTGGCGGATTATCGAGCCAACAGAAGATGGACAAGGTCTTGTGATTCCCGCTACGGCAAAACCCACCCTTAGAGCCAGGCTCAGAGAATTCGTCACGGCAAACAATCGCGGAGCATCACAGTGCGGGTTGTCGGCAGTCTGCCAAAGCACGACCTGAAGAGGGAGCTGCTGATCGATACGATGAGCTGCGAATGGTCGATCAAGACTGCATGCGATTGCATTCGTGCGGTCTGCTGAGAACCACGTGAAGCGGACTCAAGAGATTACGCAAAGCTGGCAATGCCTGTTGAGGAACGACCAGCTTCACGAGTCAGAGCAAGGCAGACTGACACGCTTCGGATGCCGCAGGCGGGCGGCTCTGGAGGCGTTCGCCTCGAGCGAAGTACTGGGGACTTTCTAGCGTTCGACGGGTTGCCGCTCTGCACCACCCTTGGATGTACTGCGAACTGCGTGGTACACTTAGAAATGGATCTTCTCCTGCGCGACTTTTGGCGCCCGGTGTGGCGCTGTTCTCCAGCGTGTCGCTAGTCAAGTCGGGGCCAGACGGCGACGTGTGCCCTAAGGGCGTCTTTTTGGCTACCAACCGGCTGCAGCCGCACCTGTTCCCCGGTGTGCATGGCCGTGCCCATCCAACTGCTCCTTCCGGGGGATTAGCCCCCGCAACACCAGCTCAGGAGCCCCTGTCCATCCGTCGGCGCATAGTCCGAACCCTGGGCGAAATCGTTGGGGTGATGACTGTCATGGGCATGATCCGGCGGCAACGAAGCTCTGCCAATAGTATAAATTGCAGGTTCACGTTGGTACGCAATTAGATTTCCAAGACGTGGATGTGGAGAGTCAGCTATACTCCGCTTGTTATGAGTACTATACGGAACACCCCGAACGAGAAAGAATGTGGACGTGCAGCATCTGCGGGCCTAGGGTCCGCATCTGGGCTTTCGACGCTCAGCTCGACTACCTGGTCCCCGCGTGCCCGGCCTACGGCGCCATAGGGAGATTTCATCCTACCTCGACTTTCGAACTTCGGAAGCAACTCTGATGGCCTACTTCGATACCATCAAGCAGAATTTGCAGCCGCCTGACGCCGTATTCGAGGTGTCAGAGGCCAGCATATCGGACGAAAGCATGTCGGACGACGTGATCTTGGAGGAGTTGAACCCGGCGAGTGTCAAATTCGCTGTTGCTGTCAAAAGGCGCAGCCAGGGGCCGAAAATCAAGACGAGAGATGGCACCGAAGTCAACACTGACAAAGCCAGATGGGAACCAGCGCAATGCATGGTGGATGGGACGATGGTCAAGGGCTTCAAATATGTTGGTAACTCGGGGACAGTCTATTTTTCCACGAATGTCAACAACTACTTCAAGTCTGAGAGTACGTTTACTCGTGTATCCGGGGAATTGTTATCAATTAGCTTCGTTATAGTCATCACCATTTGTGTTGCTGTCGCCCAAACCTCCAATGTGTCCCCACGAGAGCAAACCGTCCATTGCCCATCGTCGCAAGCGGACGATTCGGCCGTGCCCGAGACGCTCAGTGGCTGAAGATCGATACTGCCCTCGTCACCGCCGTTTGTCGGACGAGAGCTTGGACTCCTGTCAGAACTGGGAATTGAGTCGCCATCCTCTCGATCAGCGAATGTTCTGCGTGTTTCGTCGAACCTTTGTCACGGTCGCCACAACGTATCAGGACCGACCGTGCAGAGCCTTGCTGTCCGGGTCCCAGCCAATGCAGCTCTCTACATTCCCGGCCCAAGTGTTACTTCCGAGACAACACATGTACCGTCAATCCCAAGTTCAACCAACGATCGGCACTCGCCTTGGAGGAAGGCACCTACGGTTCTATTGATCACGCCGGTTCTTCCCTTTCTGGGAACGAATGGCAGGGCTCGTGGGTTGCGATGTGACATCGCTTTCGATACAGGAGGCCGACAAATGCGCTCACCATCTGCTCTTTGGCTGCGTAAAATGACGGATGGGTCCTTGATCCAGTTTGAGACATGAGACGACTTGCTGTCTGCAAACCACGTCTGGACTTGCTTTCAAGGCGACGTTCCATGGTATTCCGATCTAGGTCCTTTCATCTATACTTACCTCGCCGGGCACAGGCGGAGTCCCATCTGGTCGACAGGGCTAATAATGCTAGCCCCATAGTGCAGCGGGGGCAAAGCAGGAGAAAGGCGAGACCTGATGTTTGCCCGGCAACGCCCCTGTCAGGTTGGCGTTGAACGCCTGGTCAATGCAGGCGGGGCATATTCTGGATGCCGCCCACTTGCCAGTACATCGGGCGCAGGGTGGCCGAAGTAGCGTGCTCTTCAGACGAGGTGACGGCAAGCACTTGGTAGCCTACGCGCTTTACACCATCAGGCCCCTGAATCGTCGACCAACAGAGACAGGCGGGTGGTGGAGCCAGCGGTACGTCTGGCGGCTGCGCCTTATCGTGTTCAAGTTGCAGTGCCGTCGTCGCTCATTTCACTCTCTGCTGTTTTACGGGGGCGGTCAGCTCGTTCCCTCTCGATGTTGCACGTACAGTATGCACACGCTTAGCCACACGACGCATCAGGGTCCATGTCGGCGGCACAGACTTGGGTTCCGGTTGGTTTGGCCAATAGCGAATCATAACACGTGCAACATCACGTGCGTCCATGCTGAGCTTGGATAATTTGGCATGTCGGGCCAGTCACCTACAGACTCTTCCACCACCTGCAACCGAATTAAGACCAAGTAGCCATGACTGCATCTCGCACAGAAGATTCGGTATGCAACATATCCACCAAGGAAAAGGCACCGGCCCTGGATGATGTCACGGTATTTTGTACCAAATGCACGAATGGCGCTTTGGACTTCTCGGATACGCTGTTTGCCAAAGACCGAGCCGATTGTCATGGCAATGCTCTTCAGATGGCATGCGCCGAGGGGTTCTACTGCATTGCTCAGAGACTCATCCTGGACGGCGCAGATGTCAACGACCAAGGTGGATGGTACGGCAACGCCTTGCAGGCTGCATGTGCAGAAGGTCATGAAAGCATAGCCCAAATGTTGCTAGACGACGGTGCCAGAGTCAACGCGGCCGGCGGACACTACAACACCGCACTCCAAGCTGCATGCGCCGAAGGACATGGACTCTTGGCACGTAAAGTCCTCGACAAAGGAGCTGACATCGACACAACTGGCGGGCATTACGGAAGCGCCCTTCAAGCCGCTTCACTCACAGGACGTCGGGAAATCGTACAACTTCTGCTGGACAAAAACGCCAATCCGAGAGCTGGGGGCGGTTCCTACGGCAATCCCCTCGCAGCTGCATCATTCGGAGGACACGCAGGGATTGTCGAAACGCTGTTGAAGGCGGGAGCCGAGATCAACGTGAAAAGTGGTTCTCGCAGCGCTCTCCAAATAGCGTGTTGGGAAGGTAATGGAGATATTGCGAAGATTCTCCTTGAAAAGGGGGCAGACATCAATGCCCACCACGAGTTTTATGGTGATCCTCTTCAAGCAGCTTCTTATAGAGGTAGCATCGAGATAGTACGGATATTGCTTGACGAAGGAGCCGACGTACATTCCGCAGCTGGGTGGTTTGGCAACGCCGTGCACGCTGCCATGGCGGGCTTCCACGCAGAGATTAGACAACTCCTACTCGACCATGCTATGCGAAATTGAAGCCTAGACTTTCGAGCCCAAAAACATCGAGCATCCCCATCTCTGTCCTCGAATGTCTGCTGCCGATTTCCAGATGCGAAATCGGACGCGCTTGTCTCGCACCTGCCAAATGACAATAGCTTTACTGCATGGCTTGCGCAAAAATAATCCATTTGTGCTCGTGACCGGTCCATGGTCTTGATGCGGAGGAAACTCGATAAGTCTTTTGATCGATGGCCACATGAAGGTACCATGGGTCTGACCGTCATTCCGACGGTGTAAATGAACGTCTCCCACCTTCATCAGGATGAAGGTTTCTGCCAAGCCCCATATTCGTCCTGAATTTTCGCAACTGTGTGTTCCATCTGAGTTTCCCTTCCTTCCTATCCCATAACAAAAAATCCTGTAGAGCCTCTCCCACAGCGTTGTCTCGGCCGTCTCGGTACTGGTGCGACGTTACCATCACGATATCGTCCCCATCGCCGTCGACCTGGTAACGGCCGCACCAGTGATCGTCAGAATTCCGGAAGATGCTATCTCGACCGCGAGCGGCCCCGACTGGCCTTCCCTGGCCATCGAAGGTGGACGAAGGCCCGGGTCTTTGTTAACGTTGGCCTGCTCGTAGACAACCAAATCTTGCGCCAGCCGCATCAGACGCACGTGGCGATGAGGATCTGACAGAAGCATTCCCGCAGTGCTTGACGAACTGCACGCCCACTCGGTGTCTTGAAAGGCCACTGTTATCTGACCAGCGCCTTTTGTGATAAAAAACCCATCTCTCTCAAACCCCTCGATCTTCGCATCCTCGGGCACATGCATCCAGGAGAGTTTTCCATCACTGTGTAGTTGCAGCTGCGGCCTCGTCACGCCGATGTTGCACGCCAGGTTCCAGCGGCCCTCAGGTAGCTTGGGCAATGCTCGACTTCCTCCACCCGCGAGTCGGGAAGATGTTTCTGCGACAACGGCTGCTGTCTCAAGGGGTCGATAGGGAGGTGGCGGCAGCCGATGAACTTCTGGTTGAACGAATTAGTCTCAGCGGGCGAATCTGGCCGACGAACTCACGATTGTCGACGTTTATAATGTCCAATGCGTTATGGCCGCACCACTAAACTTGGTGACGACGCAGGCCGGGTGGATGACTGCGACGGCGGCACTATGGAGAAGTCCGTAAGAGGAATGGGCGCATCGGCAGTTTTTGTCTCCAGACTTCGTCGCTGTTTGGCTCGGGCAGTGGTAGGCATACCGACGGGATCATGATAGGCGCACAGAGAGCGCGGAAGGCAAGGTTCCGTAGGCACTGCGGCAAGCTCACGATGTCAACGCCTGCCTGATCACCTCGCCGCTGAGGATCGACTGACAACCCTGTTTCTGCTCGTTGCACTCACCGCCTCGCTGCGGCGGTGCTGCCCACACAGCATCAGAGTCGCTCCCCGCAGCGGCACCCGGGCACAGCCTGGTAAGTCACCCTCCCCCTGCGCTGCGCTTACGGGCGCCCCCAATAGCATCGTCTGCCCATGGTGATTGCTAGGGTAAGCCTGCCTCGGCCTGAAGCGGGCGCTACGAGCGAGACCTACCTTCTGCGTCACAGGGGGTAATTAAGCGCCAGGAGCTGGGACGCCTTGGTCAGCCGCTGGCCGCCACTTGCCACACGCCCAAGGCATGCTATCCCTCCAGCACCGTGCCCAGACTACTGCACTGTGAACGGCTGCCTTCCAAGACTTTTCGCGGAACGGCAGCCACATCCGGAGCGCATGGCTCTCCGCGGAAGCTCCACAACACTATCGAGGTGTTCGTGCGCGTGGGATAAGGGGCCGAGGCACCGGCCGGATGCGCCAATCGGGAGGCGGTGCTTCATCCCTTTGACAAATCGCGTGCCGGGCCAGCTTCTGTATACCGAGAGCGGGAGACACAGTGGTTTCGATGACAGTGGCGCTGAGACTTGCGAAACGGCGTGCCCCGTAAGAGTCTCCTTGCAAGCTACTCCTTAGTGCGCGGCACGATACTGTTGGCGACATGGCGGAATGAGAAAGAGGGGTCGCGTTTACACGAGCAGACCCTCCATTTCCTGGACCGGGTGCTGTACCCTGGTAGGCAGCGACTCGCTCGAGGCACGGCGCAAACACGCAACTCACTCAATTCGAAGTCTGGACAGTGCCCCACATTGAGAAGATACAGTAAAGTATCTCGACACTTTCGCCCTGTCCACGGTCTCTCCTGCATACACAGCTGGTGTCCTGGGGTGCTGGAAAAGTCCACCATTTTCTTCCACGTCCTCTCCGTCACAATTCGGCCTGTGGACCTGCAGAAGCAAGTCATCCGAAAGTAGGTGTAGGTTCGGCGGTATGGTAAGAGGCGGATACAGAGAAATTAACACAACCCAACCATTCTACCGAAGCACATCCTATTGTCAATAGGCCTGTTTAGCAAGACTGGCCGCTCGCACAATTCTGATGCTCCTGCTATCGACGGCGGTGTCAAAAACCTCTTTCAACTCCGGCCATTACGCGCCGATGGAGGCAATGGTCGCACGCGCAGATGAGTCTTGTACACGGTTCCACAGTCCATGTTCTATTGAGCAGCCGAAATCTGCAAGCAGTCTTATTGATCGAGCCAGGCAAGCCGCCGTTGTCGGATCTCAGGGACAGACGGCCGTGAGTCTTGATGTGTTGAGTCCTGCGCTTCATGCCTGAAGTTGTTGAATGCTACTGCCACTTGGGAGACGGCAATAGCATCAATGGATGCCACTTCTTTGACGACCCGCGCCTCTTCTTTTGATGGAGGCGGCGCCACCGCGTGTACTGACAACCTGTCGATGGCCTCTTGAGAGACTTTGTTGTGCGCAACGAAACCCCTCCACGCGGCCGGAAAGTCCTTGCCAGCCCCCTCCCAGTTCCAAGGGTTGCCATCGATGTTACAAACGACTGCTATTCCCGCGTCGATCTCAGCTAGACATTTGGTGCGGTCTCGGGCGTCAGAGGCCTCTTTTGCTTGCACAGCACAAGCGGGGAGTCTGGTCGACCAAATATGGAAGAACCGATGAGTGCGGGGAGACAGGCGCGGGGCTGTGGAGCGCCGCAGTCACCAATCGTACAACAAACCGTAATACAGCTATTTGCAAAATCGGTGTCCTCTTCACCAACACTCTTTAGATAATTCAGGCGCACGGGCACAGTTCGTATTGGCCGTTACGTACTCTACAGGTGCCTTTGTACTGTTCGGCTACGCTACTGCAACTCGGAATTATCACCTGATTATACACATGGTTTCTGACAGATATCAGAATGGCGGCTGACAAATGGGCATATGGGTGTTCAAAAGAGCGTATATTGTTGCTTAGCGAATAAGCTGACACCGCTAAAATGCGTCCTATTCATCTAAGGAAAGATAGCACAGCCGAACCGTTTAAGAAATACCGGCCAGGCTAATTCAATATGAGGAAGTCATGGCGTAAACGAGGGGCCATGACTCCGGAGTAGCCGACCAAGGTCTGACAGTTCGTCAGACCTTGACATTGCATGATCGAGTCGTGCATCCAACCCATCCATGCTCGATCCCCTATTGCAATGCGGAATATAGGCATTATGGCTGTGAATCCCTTCTCTGTTCCATGTTTTAGGTTAGAGACGTAACAACAACGCCACGCTCGCTTCGTAGGCAATAGACCAATATGCCCAATTGCTGGCCGCCTGACACAGTTTCCAAGGCTGGTGCCCAGGTTACCTGTACACGATAAGTTCAAAAGCCATCCGCTTGTTAGAGGCGCAGCACATACCAGACCAAGGTGGCAGCTAGAGCGAAAAACAAAAGAATTACAAGTTGTGCACCGCCTGGCCTTAAACTAGCACCTTCAAGTACTTGGGTTTCTTCTTCAGCCTCCTCCGAATACGCGCTGCCCAAGTCTTGCTCTTCTTGGTCTCGGAGGGCGAGCAGTTGCGGCAATTGCGCATCCCAATCACAATAATCTAGCCACTTCGCCCGACGTATTATCGCCCTCCTCCGTATCTTCGACTGAACCCCGAGTCCGAGGAAAAGTTCTTCGGAATCAGGCGTTATCGGCTGGCGGTCCCTGTAGGCTAGCTCGAAGGTATATTGCGTTAGGTGCGCGAGTGTTATGATGAGTACGTGTTCTTCAGCCATGGCGTAATCGGGAAAGAATCGGCCAAGCATACGTCGTTCCTCGGGCTTTACAAGTCCGAGCAAGGCGAAAACCCTATCTCTAGTTTCCTTGCATTTGGCACGGTGGTGGGCGACGACGAGGTCGTATAGCGGTTGCATTAGTTCCGGATACCGATCAATCGTACGGCTCATAACGAGTGGCAAGGCAGGATATGACCCTGCCTTACTCCCTCCAGGATCGAGGTCGTCCGATTGGGGAAACTCGTTGACATCTGCCTCTGTGCATAGGATACGCTGGAAGTCGAACCATGTTATTCGGTTATTACTACAATAGAGCTCGATTTCTAAACCGAGCAGGCATTCCTGAATAACCCAGAAGCGAGTCCAGTACGGGCGACCCGCGAGCTCGAGCATGGATTCTCGCCAGTCGAATCCGTCGCTGTCTAGCGTCTTGATAGGAGCGAGAGTATTTCGGGGTAGGCCCTTTGGTAGAGGTATCAAACCGAGCCAAACAGAGACGCAGGTAGCACTCCTGTATGTATGATCCATGCAGCGGACTTGTGAATTACGCTCTGCATCGTTGGCTTGGTTGATGCAAATCGCGTCAACCCAGAGGTACTCCCACTCGGTATGCCGTGAAGCAAGGCCCAAGTAATACAGACAAGACCATAGATTTGGTCTGACTGGGAAAGGTTGACCATCTAGGAAGATTGTCTCGGAAGGGCTGCCGTCCCCCCAGGTGTATGAGACGGCTGTGTACTTATAGCTATTTACCGCTGCGCGACGCACAGTGATGACTGAAAAGTGAAGGTTGTCGTGAGACAATGAGACTGGTCGGAGTAGTCGGAGGTGGTCCGAGTCGAGAGAATCGCGGTATGCCATTGGAGACAGAAGTGACAAAGATCGGAGTCTGTTGAGGGAGTATCTAGAGATAAGAGGAATGGATTCACAACGTCGTTGCTAGTGGAGTCGACCGAATTGCTATGAATTAACGATTCTGACGACGAGAGCGACTCGGGACAGACGGGGTGCACAGCAGGGCATTGCCCCCTTACTGGCATACTATTCGCTGGGCCTGTCGACAAGGCGGCCATTGCCTTGATACCCCGCAGCATCATTATCAGTGGTGAGCAGGATATCATTGGAACTGGCGTGGAATCCACTCTACGAATACAATAGATTCGGGACTATGCTTCGGATTCTCCCCGGAACATAAGGTATTGGTTGGGGTACTGTATCAAAGTGTGGACATACTATGGTATTTACTTTGTGAGGTATTGTCCTGCTCCTGATTTCCTCAAGGACTTTGGACAAACGGGACACCGATTTCGCGAATACGGATAGTGGATCACCATATCCAGGCAAGCAGACTCTCGCGCTCACGCACTCAACCCGCGCGTCTATTCCTATCAACCGCGTCGGAAATGCCCAGCGTTCTTTCACCTCGTGACAGAGCCCACGGCGAGCCATACTCCCACGCAACTATGCGAGCCACATCTACGCGCTCTGCCTAGCCATCACCGTCCTCCCCCCATCTCTTGTGAGCCGAGAGCGTACTTGTATGGTAGTCGGCTCACTCGCGTTCCGGCAAAAGCCACCAGCGGCCCCCCCCCGCGTCCCGAGACCTCCCGATCAGTGCACTGGGTGCGAATACGAGTCCGTGTCCTGTATGTAAAGCCGTGATCCTAGGGAACAAGTCCGTCACGGCGCGTGCCTGCCCAGGTGTAGCTGAATTCGCCTCGTCCACCGGAGTGGCGTCCTCGTTCGCGAGATGACGGCGGAGGGTCCGCAGCCAATCGGGCGACGAAAAACGGTGGACGATCGTCACGGTGCACAAGTCCAAAAGCTTCGGCGATATTGTAGGTTCCTGCGTCGATATGAACATCCGAACTCCGAGGTGTCGCTGGAGGCGGACAGTCTGCAACAGCGACTCCGTAAGCACCTGGCTTTCTCCTGACTGCCCGAGGTACTTGTGCGCCTCGTCCAGCGCCACAACGCGACCAACGTCCGACTTCTGCTCCAAGAAGAGAGATAGGCAGATGTTGAAGAGCAGACATGCCATTTCGGCCGGGATGCAGGGACAAGAGAGATCGATAATAGTAAGCTGCCCGGCCTTGGTGATGCGTCAGCCATTGCAAAGACAGCGCTCGGACGATGCCATCGTACCTTTGGCGCCCAGTAGATCTCCTCATCGGATCGGGCTTTTCCTTTGATCATGAAACTTTCCAGTGTCTCGAGACGCTGCTGCAAAGGGCCTTGCTGCCCCTGTGAAAACTTCTCCCGCGCGAGTGCTTGTTTGAACTTAGCGTAGTCGAATTGCGAGCCCTTCTCCTGCTGCTCGAGTCGCATATCTCGAAGTATACGCTGCATGACGTATGAATAGAGTGGTTTGGTACCTTCCTGAAATGCCATGAGGTCTAGCATTCTGCTGGTATTGAGATCGGATCCACTGATTCTGAGGGGTTTGACGTCGACTTGAGGAATACCGCTATAAATCTTCTAAAATCCAATGACCTGCGTCAGCCGCCATGCATCAGACGTAGTCGTACTTTGAGATCCCGTCATTACCTTTACGGTGCGGAAGCTCGTCGGCGCACAGAGAACGCGAGCCGATACCTTGGCATGGGAGGCAAGGAAAGCCGCCTCGCATGGGAGACCGCCATCGTCGGACGCGAATGTGTCGTAGTGAAAGACGATACCGGCAAGTGGATGAGCCAATCTTCCCAAATCGCTAGGTATCAGGCAATTCTCCAGAAGGCATGCCAGGGTATTGCTCTTTCCTGAACCCTGACTCCCGCAGATGAAGATGCTAGATGGACAGCTCACATTGTAGAAGATGCGCGACTCCTTTGATGGCCGGCCATTCTCCGACAGTACTCCACCCAGAAGGCCAAACTGCAGAGAGGGCGACCGTTGGAGCGTCGGTACAAGGAGCAGAGGGCTTGAATCGATCTCGTTCTTCTCTTGGCCGGGGGTGAGGCCGAGAAACTGCATGTGGAGCTTTGCAGCCTGGCCATTGAGGTCAATAGGACTGTATATCTCTAGTTCATCGAGCGGCTTCTCCAGTTTCACGTTGGTTGACACCTGAGAATATTCGGCCACGACAGTTTTCTGAATAGGAACGACGTCAGCGGCGCCTGTTTGGAGCGTTTTCTCGGCACAGAACCTTTCGATGACCGGTATCTTTTTGGTGTTGGTGTAAGGCCACTTCTGATAGAGAAGAGCGGCCGCAAGTGTGACACTCAAATTCTGGGGTGGTATGGCGTGTTGCCTGGACATGTTGGTTGCGATTTGTTTGCGAGTCGAAAACTCTTGTGCAGGTGCCGCATTTGAAGGCCATGGCGAAATGGCGGTGCAATCGATAAAGCGTCGGTAGTTTGTAATGCAGGCTGATTCGAAACCAGCCACAGTAATCTAGGCGAGCAACGTTTGTAGCATCTGAAAATACCTAGTGTTGTCAGGAAGTGGGATGCGTTTAAATCCACCTAATAGCGTGACGTGTTTGTTGTACTGTACTGTACCACGCGAGACAAACCCTCGAGTTAAATCATGGTCGGCCTCCAGCAGCTGATACTTGCGCTTCTCAACAGAGTTAAGGCTCCACATATTCTCATCTACACCGCTTCCTATCCAGCGCCTCGTCTCTTCCGATCCGGTGCGCCCGCCAGCAGAAGCCCAGATACCGATGCCCCACCGACCGGTACTTGGTCATGGACGCCTCCTTGCCCTTGAGCCCGAACGGCATCCCGCTGGGACTGGTGCTCACGATGCTGGCGAGCCACTGGAGCGTCTCGGCCGGTACGCTGTCCAGTTGCCAGCTGCACCGTTCCACCTCGCGATCGAAGCTCTCCCCGAGACGTAGCAAGACTGATCGCTCTCGCGCGGCCTCTTCGTCCCGTTCCCAGCCTTGTCCCGACGCCGTACTCTTGGCCCGTATCCACTCGGCAGCGTCGTAGATCGCGAGAAGGTCGCGAGACCCGAAATGCTTGACCCATTGTAACCTCTTCACCCACGACGAGTCCCGGTCTATGTCTTCCTTCAAGTCCCCCACCCTCAGCCGCTCGGCATCCTCGGCGTTCAGTTCGGCCGTGCACTGGGCCATCATCAGCTCCATGGCATCCTTCCCGCCGCTGTTGCCCGAATCGGGTCCTGCCTCGGCCTCGTCGTTGCCGACCATCCAGTATCGTGCGTACTTCCCGCGCATCCACGTCTGCAACCGGACCTCTGTTGACTTCGGCCCAGTCGCCGTGTGCCCGGCCTCCCGCCAGTGGCGTGTGATGTTGTCTCTTGCCGTGGTGAGATAGCGGCATGCGGAGCAACGATACCCCCGCAGAACGTCAAGCTGTTCAATGGCCGAACCACCATCGCCGGGCAGAGCGTCAACCTTTGGATCAGCCAGATCCGAGCAACTGTAGTAGTCCTTGATGTCCCTAAGAACCTCTCCTTTCAGCTGATGCTCGTGGCGGAAGTGCGACTCAATGCTGCTGCCGGGCCGGATAGCTGCCTTGCATTTCCGACAGATGAGCATGCGATGCTTCTCGTTGATCTCGACGAAGCTATCCATAGCCATTCAATACCGCTTCCTACTTTCTGGTAGTAAACAAGCAGTGCAAAGTGATCTTCCCATCTATCATTCTTTAATTGCCTTATTAGCACCCCTTTCTCGTAGCTTAACCCTGGTAACTACCCATGTAACCCCAACCCCGAGTCTCCAGTTAATGGGAAGCACCGACCAATCATCACGCCGTCCCAACTCCAACCGATATTGCTCCAAAGCTCGGATCACAGTTTGTAGTCTGTATGGCCGATTCTACTTGAATCGCCTCTGAATAATACTCAGGAATAAACGGCTTCCATAGGAGAGGTATTGAGATGAAGTCGGATCAAAGGCCAAGTACAACGTGTGATTATGTCAGAGGAGGGAAGAATCTGCGTGTTGCTTATACCAAGGTCATTGCGGGGCATATATAACCAGAAGCTCTTCCTCCTGGAGGGCGAAAGGATTCCAGGTTTGGAAAGATGAAGCACCACAACATCAAACGAAGCGCTACGCTTGGTACGGTCGGCACCGGGTTTTGGCTCCCAAAGAAAAGCTACGTGGATCTCACTCTTTGTCACGAGTAATGGCACGCAGCAACGGGCATACGGAATGTGGTAAAGTGGCTTAATCTATCAAAGTGGAAATAGACAAAAGAAAAAGATCTGTATACGAGATGTAAGTGAAAACACGTGATATAGCACGTAACGGGCCGTTCGTGGGTTGCGGTTCTGATCCCCGTTACGTGACACTCTTCCACTCTACAATCCTATTCCTACGTTCAGATGATTGCAACTGCCTCGGTGTCATCGCAGACTGTTGGCGTGACGTGCAGAACGCAGATCTACTGTGGCTCATTCAAACTGATACTAAGGAATGGCACTGCGTCAGTTGCTGCCCATCGCTCTCTGACTCTAAGTGGACAACCAGATCTCATGTCGAGGCGTAAGCAAGTCAACAGCCCCAAGGAAATGCGGGATAGGAAGCGGTGTAGATGAGAATATGTGGAGCCTTAACTCTGTTGAGAAGCGCAAGTATCAGCTGCTGGAGGCCGACCATGATTTAACTCGAGGGTTTGTCTCGCGTGGTACAGTACAGTACAACAAACACGTCACGCTATTAGGTGGATTTAAACGCATCCCACTTCCTGACAACACTAGGTATTTTCAGATGCTACAAACGTTGCTCGCCTAGATTACTGTGGCTGGTTTCGAATCAGCCTGCATTACAAACTACCGACGCTTTATCGATTGCACCGCCATTTCGCCATGGCCTTCAAATGCGGCACCTGCACAAGAGTTTTCGACTCGCAAACAAATCGCAACCAACATGTCCAGGCAACACGCCATACCACCCCAGAATTTGAGTGTCACACTTGCGGCCGCTCTTCTCTATCAGAAGTGGCCTTACACCAACACCAAAAAGATACCGGTCATCGAAAGGTTCTGTGCCGAGAAAACGCTCCAAACAGGCGCCGCTGACGTCGTTCCTATTCAGAAAACTGTCGTGGCCGAATATTCTCAGGTGTCAACCAACGTGAAACTGGAGAAGCCGCTCGATGAACTAGAGATATACAGTCCTATTGACCTCAATGGCCAGGCTGCAAAGCTCCACATGCAGTTTCTCGGCCTCACCCCCGGCCAAGAGAAGAACGAGATCGATTCAAGCCCTCTGCTCCTTGTACCGACGCTCCAACGGTCGCCCTCTCTGCAGTTTGGCCTTCTGGGTGGAGTACTGTCGGAGAATGGCCGGCCATCAAAGGAGTCGCGCATCTTCTACAATGTGAGCTGTCCATCTAGCATCTTCATCTGCGGGAGTCAGGGTTCAGGAAAGAGCAATACCCTGGCATGCCTTCTGGAGAATTGCCTGATACCTAGCGATTTGGGAAGATTGGCTCATCCACTTGCCGGTATCGTCTTTCACTACGACACATTCGCGTCCGACGATGGCGGTCTCCCATGCGAGGCGGCTTTCCTTGCCTCCCATGCCAAGGTATCGGCTCGCGTTCTCTGTGCGCCGACGAGCTTCCGCACCGTAAAGGTAATGACGGGATCTCAAAGTACGACTACGTCTGATGCATGGCGGCTGACGCAGGTCATTGGATTTTAGAAGATTTATAGCGGTATTCCTCAAGTCGACGTCAAACCCCTCAGAATCAGTGGATCCGATCTCAATACCAGCAGAATGCTAGACCTCATGGCATTTCAGGAAGGTACCAAACCACTCTATTCATACGTCATGCAGCGTATACTTCGAGATATGCGACTCGAGCAGCAGGAGAAGGGCTCGCAATTCGACTACGCTAAGTTCAAACAAGCACTCGCGCGGGAGAAGTTTTCACAGGGGCAGCAAGGCCCTTTGCAGCAGCGTCTCGAGACACTGGAAAGTTTCATGATCAAAGGAAAAGCCCGATCCGATGAGGAGATCTACTGGGCGCCAAAGGTACGATGGCATCGTCCGAGCGCTGTCTTTGCAATGGCTGACGCATCACCAAGGCCGGGCAGCTTACTATTATCGATCTCTCTTGTCCCTGCATCCCGGCCGAAATGGCATGTCTGCTCTTCAACATCTGCCTATCTCTCTTCTTGGAGCAGAAGTCGGACGTTGGTCGCGTTGTGGCGCTGGACGAGGCGCACAAGTACCTCGGGCAGTCAGGAGAAAGCCAGGTGCTTACGGAGTCGCTGTTGCAGACTGTCCGCCTCCAGCGACACCTCGGAGTTCGGATGTTCATATCGACGCAGGAACCTACAATATCGCCGAAGCTTTTGGACTTGTGCACCGTGACGATCGTCCACCGTTTTTCGTCGCCCGATTGGCTGCGGACCCTCCGCCGTCATCTCGCGAACGAGGACGCCACTCCGGTGGACGAGGCGAATTCAGCTACACCTGGGCAGGCACGCGCCGTGACGGACTTGTTCCCTAGGATCACGGCTTTACATACAGGACACGGACTCGTATTCGCACCCAGTGCACTGATCGGGAGGTCTCGGGACGCGGGGGGGGGCCGCTGGTGGCTTTTGCCGGAACGCGAGTGAGCCGACTACCATACAAGTACGCTCTCGGCTCACAAGAGATGGGGGGAGGACGGTGATGGCTAGGCAGAGCGCGTAGATGTGGCTCGCATAGTTGCGTGGGAGTATGGCTCGCCGTGGGCTCTGTCACGAGGTGAAAGAACGCTGGGCATTTCCGACGCGGTTGATAGGAATAGACGCGCGGGTTGAGTGCGTGAGCGCGAGAGTCTGCTTGCCTGGATATGGTGATCCACTATCCGTATTCGCGAAATCGGTGTCCCGTTTGTCCAAAGTCCTTGAGGAAATCAGGAGCAGGACAATACCTCACAAAGTAAATACCATAGTATGTCCACACTTTGATACAGTACCCCAACCAATACCTTATGTTCCGGGGAGAATCCGAAGCATAGTCCCGAATCTATTGTATTCGTAGAGTGGATTCCACGCCAGTTCCAATGATATCCTGCTCACCACTGATAATGATGCTGCGGGGTATCAAGGCAATGGCCGCCTTGTCGACAGGCCCAGCGAATAGTATGCCAGTAAGGGGGCAATGCCCTGCTGTGCACCCCGTCTGTCCCGAGTCGCTCTCGTCGTCAGAATCGTTAATTCATAGCAATTCGGTCGACTCCACTAGCAACGACGTTGTGAATCCATTCCTCTTATCTCTAGATACTCCCTCAACAGACTCCGATCTTTGTCACTTCTGTCTCCAATGGCATACCGCGATTCTCTCGACTCGGACCACCTCCGACTACTCCGACCAGTCTCATTGTCTCACGACAACCTTCACTTTTCAGTCATCACTGTGCGTCGCGCAGCGGTAAATAGCTATAAGTACACAGCCGTCTCATACACCTGGGGGGACGGCAGCCCTTCCGAGACAATCTTCCTAGATGGTCAACCTTTCCCAGTCAGACCAAATCTATGGTCTTGTCTGTATTACTTGGGCCTTGCTTCACGGCATACCGAGTGGGAGTACCTCTGGGTTGACGCGATTTGCATCAACCAAGCCAACGATGCAGAGCGTAATTCACAAGTCCGCTGCATGGATCATACATACAGGAGTGCTACCTGCGTCTCTGTTTGGCTCGGTTTGATACCTCTACCAAAGGGCCTACCCCGAAATACTCTCGCTCCTATCAAGACGCTAGACAGCGACGGATTCGACTGGCGAGAATCCATGCTCGAGCTCGCGGGTCGCCCGTACTGGACTCGCTTCTGGGTTATTCAGGAATGCCTGCTCGGTTTAGAAATCGAGCTCTATTGTAGTAATAACCGAATAACATGGTTCGACTTCCAGCGTATCCTATGCACAGAGGCAGATGTCAACGAGTTTCCCCAATCGGACGACCTCGATCCTGGAGGGAGTAAGGCAGGGTCATATCCTGCCTTGCCACTCGTTATGAGCCGTACGATTGATCGGTATCCGGAACTAATGCAACCGCTATACGACCTCGTCGTCGCCCACCACCGTGCCAAATGCAAGGAAACTAGAGATAGGGTTTTCGCCTTGCTCGGACTTGTAAAGCCCGAGGAACGACGTATGCTTGGCCGATTCTTTCCCGATTACGCCATGGCTGAAGAACACGTACTCATCATAACACTCGCGCACCTAACGCAATATACCTTCGAGCTAGCCTACAGGGACCGCCAGCCGATAACGCCTGATTCCGAAGAACTTTTCCTCGGACTCGGGGTTCAGTCGAAGATACGGAGGAGGGCGATAATACGTCGGGCGAAGTGGCTAGATTATTGTGATTGGGATGCGCAATTGCCGCAACTGCTCGCCCTCCGAGACCAAGAAGAGCAAGACTTGGGCAGCGCGTATTCGGAGGAGGCTGAAGAAGAAACCCAAGTACTTGAAGGTGCTAGTTTAAGGCCAGGCGGTGCACAACTTGTAATTCTTTTGTTTTTCGCTCTAGCTGCCACCTTGGTCTGGTATGTGCTGCGCCTCTAACAAGCGGATGGCTTTTGAACTTATCGTGTACAGGTAACCTGGGCACCAGCCTTGGAAACTGTGTCAGGCGGCCAGCAATTGGGCATATTGGTCTATTGCCTACGAAGCGAGCGTGGCGTTGTTGTTACGTCTCTAACCTAAAACATGGAACAGAGAAGGGATTCACAGCCATAATGCCTATATTCCGCATTGCAATAGGGGATCGAGCATGGATGGGTTGGATGCACGACTCGATCATGCAATGTCAAGGTCTGACGAACTGTCAGACCTTGGTCGGCTACTCCGGAGTCATGGCCCCTCGTTTACGCCATGACTTCCTCATATTGAATTAGCCTGGCCGGTATTTCTTAAACGGTTCGGCTGTGCTATCTTTCCTTAGATGAATAGGACGCATTTTAGCGGTGTCAGCTTATTCGCTAAGCAACAATATACGCTCTTTTGAACACCCATATGCCCATTTGTCAGCCGCCATTCTGATATCTGTCAGAAACCATGTGTATAATCAGGTGATAATTCCGAGTTGCAGTAGCGTAGCCGAACAGTACAAAGGCACCTGTAGAGTACGTAACGGCCAATACGAACTGTGCCCGTGCGCCTGAATTATCTAAAGAGTGTTGGTGAAGAGGACACCGATTTTGCAAATAGCTGTATTACGGTTTGTTGTACGATTGGTGACTGCGGCGCTCCACAGCCCCGCGCCTGTCTCCCCGCACTCATCGGTTCTTCCATATTTGGTCGACCAGACTCCCCGCTTGTGCTGTGCAAGCAAAAGAGGCCTCTGAGTAGTCCCGCCCCTCGGGAACCTGAACGGATGGGACCCACTGCGCTGTTGCCTTGCGCTCTCGCCATCTGATGGTGCGGGACGCACTGTGCAGAGCGTGCACCGGCTTGTGATGTGCCTGGCAGCCCGCTTTTCTCCAGGTGCCTGTACATCTAGTAAGCCGCGGGAAGGACCGCTTGGGTGGTTTATGTTGGGCAGGAGACACCCTGCCAGGTCTCCCTGCGCGGACGGTGCCCCTCAGCCAGGGTTCACATTGCGCGCCATTATGCGCTCGCCCACGCGAAGCAAGTCGCACTCGGTCCCGGCTCGGCACATCGCCCTGCGGCTGTTTGTAGCCTTCGAACCAAGTATGCTCCAGCGGGAACATAGAACCCGCTTTGCCTCGGCCACATCTGGCACCTCGCGCAGCCAGCTCAAGCTGACATGCTCCCTCCAATAAGTACATAGCAGCCATATACGTTGACGGAACAATTCGTTGCAGACAGCTCTGCATTATTGTATGTACATACTAGAGTCATGTGCGCTTCGTCACGTTGTGGAGCGGCTTTGCCGCATCATCACGTCCACATTTGGGTGCATCAGGTTGGCCGTAGATCATGGCATCGAATCTACGCTCATCAAATGTACGACAAAGCTCAATCCGGCGATCTTCGCTTGTCAGCTTCTTGTAGGTGGTGAGTTTATCCGGACATGCGCAATTGAACGTGTCGATATCATCTTGGTTGTGAGGGTGACTATGGAATCGCGGCGCCTCTGAACCCGTGCGACGACTGTGTCCGATGCATGAGGGAATGTCAGCCGCGTCAGCAGGACTAGGCTCATTAGGTGAAGACCCCGTTCCCATCTTGAGCTCACGGATAACTATTAGATTGTCATTCCCGCCTAACCAACCAAGATCAGATACCGAGTCGTAGCACAACGTTGACCTGCCAGGTTACTCTGGGCTGTCATTTGCAGCAGTAGGTCGCGAGGTGGCGGGCGCAGATTCGACGATCGTCGGAGGCAGCAAACCCGATGGACCGTTCAACATGAGGCTGTAATTGCGCCCAGCCAGTGCGGCACTGGATGGCGTAAAGCGACGTATCGGTTGCTCGCTTCTGCTTTGCCAAAGACTCTGCTTGGGATGTGACGTCTCGATCGAATGGCAAGCTTCGGGCTGTGATGCCTGCCGCGGGCTTTGCCCTGAAGCAGCATCGAACGGTGAACTCTCGTAAACCCTCGACAGGGGTTGGCTTGGCTCCCGCCGTCTAAGAAGGATGTCAAATTGGGCGCCTTCGCCCTGCTTGACGTCTTGTCTCGTGAGTACGATCTTCGCGCGAAAGGACAGAGCTTAGTTTAAGATGGTAACTAGTACCAGGAATGAATACTTTATATTCGTGTCAGGCAGGGAATTTATTGAATAGTCCTGAGATAAGTACGGGAGACAGACACCGTAGGTGCGTGGCATGTAGTGTTAGGGCATGGGGCTAAGATGCTAGCGAACGAACTAGCTGATCCTGGTCTAATCAGTTCTAGCTTCACTTTTTTCCTCCAAGGAGCTGTGTGTGGGCATTGCTCTCTTTCGCCGACGTGTACTTACGTAGCCAAGCAAACATAAGCAGGGTAGCCGGATGGCTAACCCTGCCAAATCCGCTCTAACCAGGTCTGGTCTTCCTGCACCGAGCTGTCGGAACATGCCCGTTGGAGACGCGGCCTCGCATCACTATTGGTGCAGCTCTTGCTTCATGACCCACGCCCTAAATGTGGTCCATGAGGTGACTGGCCGCTGCGCTTGTGGTGGGATGACAACCGATGGGGCATCGGTGCCCACCACTCCATGATCATCAGCGAGCCACGAAGAGATGGGGACATGTGAACGGATGGCGCGTCGTGTCGACGTCTGCTAACAGCATCAACAGCGAAGCGATCAGGTAGAACGGTCGAGACATCACATGAGCGACAGAGCCGAGCGAAAGTCGAACACGAGCAGGGATTCCTCTCACGATAGTAATGTAGAGAAGGATCATGCGGTTTATGCCACTCTGATCGAGTGTCAAACGTCTTCCTCGATAACTTATTCGGTTCCATACAGTCACCCTGCACCTAACGGCCGAAGCCAACAGTGTCAACGACCAAATACCACAGGGATGGCGGGATCGATGAATTGCTCACGAATAGAAATGGAGGACGAGAGCAAGGGAGTATCACGGGCACAGATCCACGCGATCCTATGAAGAACAGGACGGTATGTATGGTACGGGGTGCCGGCCTCATCTCATCGGCGGCGTGGGCTTTATGTAGTCACATGTGTTGGCAGGGGTAACGCTGCATCGCCTGCTTGACACCCTCAAACGAAGGGAGCAATGCTCAAGTTCCACGCTACCGCAGCCAGCTCTACACGGATTCGATGAAAGGCTGCCTCGGCATCAGCAGCATAGTCGTCAACCATGGAAAAAGGAGGCCATGGACGACATATGAAGACGCTCGAGAGTCGCTCAAGCCGGCCTTCGTGGTCGAGCGCCGCTGCCATTCTTCATCACAATGTCTGCTGGCGATATATGTTACAGCTTAGTTGACTCGGCAGAATCGATGTCCAGTCTACTCACGTCGATACAAAATCTTCCGATCGGTCTGCCGTCGCTCTTTTTAGACCTGGAAGGCGTGAGTCTCTCTCGCAATGGCTCCATTTCACTTATTACCATCTTTTTTCTGTTCCGAAGTCACGTCTACCTCGTCGACATCCACACCATGCAGTCTACAGCATTCTCGACTGCGGTCGGAGGAACAACCTTCAAACAGATTCTTGAGTCTCCCGACATCATCAAAGTTTCTTTTTTTGATGTGCGCAATGATTCTGACGCCCTGTTTCATCACTTCCAAGTGAATCTCAGCGGCATCGAAGACGTGCAGCTGATGGAGAACGCAGCTCGCCCGCGCGGGCAACGGCGATATCTGAATGGATTGGATAAGTGTATCGGATTGTACGCACCTCTGTCGTCTGAGGAGAAGGCTCGCTGGAAAGTCGGCAAAGAAGCCGGGCTCAAACTGTTCCATCCTAGCAGAGGAGGATCATACGAAGTCTTCAACTCGCGACCGATGTCTGCACCCATCAAAATTTACTGCATCGACGACGTGAAGTATCTGCCCCACTTGAGGGAGGCATTGTGGCGGCGGCTTGACGGAGTGTGGCGGCAGAAAGTGGTGGAGGAGACGAAGACACGTATCTTGGAATCGCAGAGCCCATCCTACGAGCTGCAATCGGAGACTAAAAAGTTTGGACCATGGGGCAAAGGTTGAGTCTATCAGAAACTAATGTATGTATGTATGTACTTCTTTCGACGATTGCTGTCGGAGTTTCAACCACGTCGTTGTTCTCGAACGAGCTATGGAACGGGCCGCGGTGGCTACCTGTCATTAGCGCCCGTAACCCCTGTTGTGTGGGACGGGACTACTCTTTTCTAACAGGGCTGCGCTCTGCGCCCCGCTGCCGCGCGATGGGCGTGATGGCAACGTACTCCGCACTTCGGTCCTACCTATGCCCGAGGAGGGATTCGCCTTAGAAACCACCTCGATCTGCTTGTGAGAAAAAAAACACCAACACCAGCGAGAACGAATTTTTGAAATCCGAGCAAGAACAGCGCCACAACACACTCTGAAGGGTCAATTGGATAGCCGTGTGCTCGTCTTGAAGCCCATAGCGACGCAGGCACCATGGCAACCCCATGGCCCCAGGAGCAATTATGGCCAACGCATCATCGAGAGCATGCCACTCAGCTTAACAGACACCTTCAGACAGCACTCAAATCAATCGATACCGCAAACGAACACCCCCTCAACCCGCAAGCCGTGAGGGCCACACTCATCGCAACCCTCTCTCTGCTTGTCAAAATGCAGAACCTACCCGAACTCGGACACCTCCACCAAGCCATCGAAAGCCTACGTGCAGAAACCAAAACAGCCAACGAAAACACCACCCGCGACACGCGAAGCATCAGGATTGCCATGCAGCAGAACACGGTCGGACTTAAAGAAAATACCAACACAACGCGCGCGGCCAACGCGGCCGCTAAGGAGGCTTGGAAAGCCAGCGAGCTGGCGGTCAAGGTCGTAAAGGATATCAAAGCACTGGAGCCGATGAATCAGGGGAACACCGTGCAGTCATATGCTAGCGTAGCCGCCCGAGGAGGACTTGCGGGGAGCATGCATAATCCCTATAACCAGAGAGCGTCCCAGACCCAGACTCTGCGTGAGATCATTGTGAACATTCGAGACCCCATCACCATTGCCAGCATAAGAGCCATGAACCCCCGTAGCCTCAAGGCGCACGTAGACCGCGCCATCGAACAAAGCAGCAACGAGCATATCCGCAAGCTCAAGACCGTGTCTGCCAATCAACTCAAGAGCGGCGACCTGAGCGTCAAGACAGCCACGACGAAAGACATGGAGGCCCTCCGGCAGTTTGCCGAGGACTGGGAAAACCACATCGGCAACGGAGCCGCCGTGAGGATGCCAGCCTACGGGGTGCTGACGCACGGCATCAGAACCAGCTCTATGAAGATGGACTGCTTCACAGAAATCAGAGACGACCTGCTGCAGGACAATAAAGCATTCATCCCCAGAGCAGACATAAGTACGTATAGGCTGGCTGACCCAGTCAGCCAGGAAAAAGACGGCATCATCAGTGGTTGTGGAGCTCTCAAGGGCAGAAGACGCCAATAAACTCATTGACGAGGGACTCATCCGGCAAGGCCAGGTATTCCAATGCGAACGATATGACAAACAGTGCCGTCTGAGGCAGTGTTTCAAGTGCTGCGCATACGGCCACATAGGAACCCAGTGCAAGGCAACGACAACATGCGGCTACTGCGCGCAAGAACACGCGACCCGAGATTGCCCCTTGAAAAGCGACACGACGACCCCCAGGAAATGCGCCGCATGCTACGGCGAGCATGAGGCGTGGCACGGCGGATGCCCCACCAGGATCCGCGAGAAGGCCAAGATCAAGGCCACCTACGGCCAACGGTCGAGGTACCACCCGGAACAGACGGCCCCACACCCGGCCCTGGGACCGGAACCCCGGATCAGGCCGAACCCGAGGACCACACGGCCGACGCTGGAACCAGGCCAATCCCAGGAGAATCGTCCGAGCCGGAGCAGGTCCCCGACGAAGAAGATCCAAAAGAGGCCTAACCCGACAGCAACCCAGGAAACGGAAGAGACGATTACTGTAGCTGCAGAGAATACGCGCCCGAGACGCACAATCACCCGATCGCGAAGAGCCCTCGAGGCGCTCGACCCCAATACGCAGCTGACAGACACGCAGACGATAAGCAACAGCACAGCGATGGAGATCGTTGTCGACGATAGCGAATGAACGCACAACAGACACTCACAATACTACAGTACAACATGTCTCGTTGACCGAATGATCAGATGCGAAGTAGATCACAACATCGACCATGACTCCGACCATCTACCCATAGCGACGTCCCTGCACCTAGCAGTGACCGAGCTACAGCGAGAGGAGAAACGGAAGTGGAAAGCTGTTGATAAGGAAATGTTTACCGAGACGCTCCGTGGATCGTTGCCGCAGCTACGAAGGCCAAGAACGAAGGCAGCGCTCGACGGATATGTAGAGACAATCATAGACGCCCTCTCAGCCGCTATCAAAGCCGCGGTCCCGACCAGCACCCTTTCACCAAAACCTAGGAGAGGCTGGGACGAGCAGTGCGCAGCCATCTTGGCCGAGACGAAACGACTCCGCCGCGACTACAGCGAGCGACAGACAGAGGAGAGCTGGGAGGCGTACAGAGAGGCATGCAACAGGAAAGGCCGCATCATTAAGAAAGCTCTGCAACAAGCACATCGCGAAGCGGTAGAAAACAGCAGCCGAGTCTCCCAGGTCGCTGTGGAAGATGGCGAAATGGGCCCGGAACAGACAGAGCCAGCCGCCGACCGTCACGCCGGAAATCAAGAAACCCAACACGTCTCAGGTTGCCACAACGCCTGAGGAGAAAGCAGCACTCTTCGAGGAGACCTTCTTCCCCCCGCCGCCAGAGGCAAACCTCGAAGACATCGACAACACACTGTACGGCAACCAGATTGGCCTGCCGCCAGTATCGGAAAGCGAAGTAGAAGACGCCATCCAGGAAGCAGCACCGCTGAAGGCCCCGGGCCCCGACGGCATCACTCACCTGGCACTCCAAGTGGCGAGACCATGGATCGTACCACATCTCGCCCGCATATTCAACCAGAGTCTCCGGTTAGGATATTGTCTCCAACACTTCAGAAAGTCCACCACGGTGGTACTCAGGAAGCCAGGCAAAGACAACTACACAGTGCCCAAAGCATACAGGCCGATAGCCCTCCTCAACACGGTAGGCAAGATCATGGATGCCATCATAGCGAGGAGACTGAGCTACCTTGCCGAAACACATGGATTGCTGCCAGACAGCCACATGGGCGGGAGAAGATGTCGGTCGACGGAACACGCACTGCATCAAATCGTAGATAAGATATACGAAGCCTGGGGTTCAGGGAAGGGGATGGTAGCAAGCCTACTCCTCCTGGACGTGTCAGGCGCCTTCGATAACGTTTCGCACCGTCGGCTCCTACATAACCTAGGAAGAGGCGGATCGACGAAGCGACGGTGCGTTGGATTGCCAGTTTCCTCGGATGCCGAGAGACAGAGATCCACGTGGACGGGTTCCGATCCGAAACCTACAAACTCGACACTGGCATCCCCCAAGGGTCGCCTCTCTCGCCGATACTCTACCTCTTCTACAATGCGGATCTTTTGGTCAGTTGCAATGAGATCGGGGACACGACAGCCACCGGCTTCATCGACGACATAGCAATCCTAGCCGTGGGACACAGCACTGAGGAAACCTGCCAGAAGCTCCAAGAAGCGCTTCGGAAAGCCGAGACATGGGCCTCCACTCACGCCTCCGTCTTCGCTCCCGAAAAGTTCCAGCTTACCCACTTCACAAAAGCGAAAACCCGAATCGACAGAGACACAACACTCCACAGCCAGTGGGGAGAAATTAAGCCCAAGACAACATGTAGATACCTCGGCCTCATCATGGACTCAGCCCTCAAGTGAAAACAACACATCGACGAGACGGAACGTAAGGTCACGAACACCATCACAGCACTCAGCAGTCTAGGCAGCTCCACGTGGGGCGTGATGACGAGAGAGATGAGGACGATTTATAGGGGAGTCGCAATACCACAGATGATGTACGCATGCTCGCTGTGGTCCAACAGCGGTTGGGCAGAGATGCACTACAGGAGGAGAACATTAAACAGACTGCAAAGGCTCCAAGCCAGAGCAGCCAGGGCAATGTGCGGAGCATACAGAGCAACCTCGTTTCCAGCACTAGATGTGGAAATGCATCTTCTGCCAATCGAACAACAGATTTGGAAACACAACATCGGCACCATCAGCAGAGTAGGCACGGCCGAAGTCACTGCACGCAGAGGAAAGAAATGAGCCCGGGAAAGACGATAACGAAATGGCTGCTCGATGGACAGGAGGCAGTCAGCGAACAGCACGGGTACGAGCACATATCGCCTTTTATCACTCCCCCATGGTGGAGAGGACGGCGCGTTCGCATTGCGGGATCCGCAGAGCAGGCTGAAGGGTCACACTGACGATGTCTGGAAATGAAAACTGGAGCAACCCACATCTACACAGACGGCAGCGGCATTGACAGTCAGATTGGAGCCGCCGCAATCTGCGCAATCACATAACAAACCCGCAAATCACACAAGGTTGATGACACAACGTCGATGGTCTACGGGCGAAAACTGCAGGGCATTGTCCTTGCCCTCGAGATGGCCCAGGCAGACAAGCAACATGGAAACTATAGAAGCAGAAACTTCACCCACACCGACGACCAGGCGGTAATCAGGTTGTCAGCTAAACTAGAAGGAAAATCCGTAGCGTACCTTCTCAAGGTCATCGCAGACTAAACATAAGCCCTCCATGAACCAGGGCTCGACGTCGAGCTCTGTTGGGTACCGGCTGATATTCGAAATCGAGGGCAACGAATCTTCTTCTCTTCAGCTTATATTCTACATACCGAACCCACCCCTACGTGGCCTCACAGGGGCTGAGCTCTTGACAAGTTCATCCCACAACGCCCTCGAGAACAGGATTCACTCTCCAACACTTATCTCTGCCACCAAATGATTACCCAAAACTACAATCCGGCAACTAAACAAAACTGATCAGACACCCAGTCACACGAGCGTCCCGTCGGACGCAGCCTTCGACGAGCATCTGACATACAGTCAGCGATCAGCCGAGCGAAAACATGCTCATCATCTCTGCCCCTCTCAAGCTCGGTGATCTTGGTCAATTCAACGCCAATGCCGTCGCCGACGGGGAGGGTATCTTGAAGCCGGCGAAGTGGCGCTCAGCTTTCCGGTGATGCAGTATGCGGCTAGACGAGCTCAATTCCGAGGTCGACAGCCGTGCCGGCAATTAAAAGCGGGTGCCGGCGCTACAGTTGAGAATGAAGCGTGGTAGGTAATAGGAAATCTTATACGCGCCGGTCTGGATGCGGTTCGCCCTCTCGACATGAGAGGGACAATTGGTCTTGACGAAAGGTCGGACCATTGAATGCTTAGATGCTTAGATAGAAGTTGCAGAGGAAATTAATTACTGTAGTTGAAACTTCGTGAAAGGAAGCGCGATGATCCCGATTACACAAATGTGGCCCCTATCGAAATGAGAGAATTAATCTAGCTCTTCTTCTGCCGGCCAAGATTAAGGCAACAAGATATGATCCTGAACGGACCTGTGAATATAGACTGCGGAAAGATCTCTGTTCTCACTGAATTCAGAGTAGAGTTCATCGAAAGATGGGTAGATATGCTATTTCTATGAAGCCATGCTCCTCGCCTTCATTGTAATTATCGAAAGCGAAGCGCTGTGAAAGCAATTTGTCCAGATTGATGCGGAATCTCCTGTTGAAGTCATGCTGTTTGATCTAGTAGACTACATTTCCCCATTCCATTGACGCTGCTGCGGCCTTGTGGCGTTCAGAGGCGGCAGCGACGCGTCACTTGAGGAGATTATGTTACTCTCATGAGCAGACGTTCTGTTCGAGGCTAAGTGGAATATCAGTCTGATCAGGCTGTGAGGCCAGCCTTGTTGGCGTAGCCGGACAATCAGACGGTTCCGAAGGACAGAGTCAAAAGCCCCTTGGACGTCCATCGTTACCAATGTAGCCGTGAGCCCTTCGTCAAAGGCCATTTCGATGTCGCGGGCGAGGCAGGTGGTTAGGTCAACCGCTGACCTGCCACATAGAGCCCCTATTTGCTGTGGGCTGGTCACCCCTTCTAGGATGGTGAGGTAGAACATTCTTCTGGCTATCAGCCTCTCGAGACCTTTCCAAAGACAAGATAGTAGGGCTATTGGCCGCCAGGATCCGGCTTTAGAAAAGTCTGTTTTCCCTGCCTTCTGGATCATAGCGACCTCCGCTCTGCGGAAAGGCTGGTGGAAGTAGCCCGTCTGTATGCAAGCTTGGAACAGTTGTCTGAAAGAATCAGATATAAGGTCCTAGCAAGCCCGCAGTAGCTATGTTTAGCAACGTTGTAACTTTGTTTCTGGGCTACCCTCTGACTCCTGCTCAAGAGAGGTAAGATAGCGCGGTTAGTCTGCTTAGTTTGGGGAGGACCCTCGGCATCCTCGGGCTCATCCTCACTCATGCTGCTACTATCGGTGTCCGTGTCCCCGAGGCACACGATTGAGCTCTCGGAAGGTGTCCTTTTGCGTGGCCGCTTGGAGCCGGGCGGTTGGTCCTGGTCAGAGGGAGGGAGGTCCCCAGGCTGTTGGGTGCTGTTCCGAGAGGCGTTTAGACTGACCTCATAGAGGGCGTCATAGGCCTTCTGTCCAACTTTGCGGATCCGAGCCCGCTCCTTCCGGTCTGGGAGGGCAGGGTTGCCGTTCATCGTCATAAATGGGCCGCAACAGTTCGCACACTTAGGTCTAGCTGTACAGGGCCCAGTCTCGTGCGAGTCTGAAGGTCTGCTGCAGTTGTTGCAGAGCGGCTGTCAGTTGCAGTAGCTGTTTGAATGGTAGCCCTGGCAGCCGGGGTCGTGTCTGGTAAGCGTCTTCCTCTTCCGAATGAGTTGGGACCTGCTACTTTGGTTAAATAGTCTGAAGGGCTGTACCCCTGTCAGGAATGAGATCACCCAAGAGATTTCGTTTGTGATGGGGTCCGGCCCAAGGCGGGATTGCCGAGCCCGGGTGGGCTTCTGTCTTGTCTGGGCAAAGACCTCGTCCTCGATTAAGGTGGCTGGGTCCAGGGCGTCCCCGTCAACGCTCCACAGTTTGGCTGGGCAGCGCGGGACGACGTAGGTAAACCACTTTATAGGAGTCTCTGTTTTGTAAGCCCCTAAGCAGCCCGCTAGTTTTGCTTGTCTGCCAGGAGGCCTTGCTGGATCTGCTTGTTTGATGGCCGTAGTGAGTATCCGGTCGCAATGTAGTAGATGTGAGGGATATCTGCCAGTTGGAGGCCAAAGGTCCGGCAAATTGTCTGGCGTAGGGCAAAAAGAGCGTTCTTTCGGGCAGCCGATAGGCCCTCCTCCGAGATGCGGGCGAAGACCCGGAGGTCCTCTTTCGGCTGGGGTTGGAGCTGGGTTTGGGCCTGGGATTTTGTCTAGGGTCTGGCCTACGGGCGGGTCGGAGCCCGGTGGGGGTCCGGAGCTGTGGTTGGTGCCGAGGCCGTGACGGCAGCCCAGCTCCGGGTCAGTGCCGGAGCATGTTCCTTGTTAATAAGCTTCTTTAGGGCTTGGATCACATAGGCCGTAGCCTCTTTCGCGATCTGCTTCCTGGGGCCCTCAAAGCTGGTGACGACATTATCGACAGACTGCGCGATGGTTGAGAAGACGTCCTTGCGGGCCTCATATTGCCTAGCCTCCTCGTCCAGGGCGGACAAGACAGAGCCAGTAAAGGTCCTACCAGTGGCTGGAGTTGAGATCGGAGGCCCCTTTGCCGTTGGGGGAGCTGGGTTGAAGGCGTTAGGCTGGCTTCCCGCGAGGCTGGGCCGGTGTGGCTAAGTCTCGGTATTGCGGCGGCGTTTAGCCCTTGATGGAGAGGTTGGCTCTGGAGGTGGCCCAGAGCCCCGATCGGGGCCGGCCGGTGAGGCCGGCAGCGGTCCGATGCCCGCCGGAGGCTGTGAGGCCATCGCGGAAGGGCTCCGGAGCAGAGAAGTAAAACATTTTCGGCTGTTAAGGATTCTAGTGGTTCATCACCTGATTCACTAACAGCAGATGCCAAAAAGAATTAGGCGAGAGGGAAGTTGTCCTGAGTCCTAGGAGGAGGAGAGTGGCTCATAGACTGGAAGCTCATATGGTCCCATACTATCACTTTGAAACAGCTGTTAAGGGGGCCTTCCCAGAGATACAATCGCTTCTTCAACTGTGCAAATTGCGACGATGGGTCACATGCCAGGTGAATGCCACTTTCGAGCCAAGGAACGAGAATGGATTCAAAACTATCAAGTGACATGTAGATCGATACATTGCTCTCGTCAGTTTGTGGACCACTAAGAAGATGTTGGAATCACAGGGGATTCGATATACCGTATACGGTAACGTGGGTGACGAAGGGGATAATACTGTTGTTGTTATTATCCTTATTCTGCGTGAAGAGGGGAGGAAGCTATCTAGGGGCTAGCAGCTGAGGCGAGGTTAATGAGCCAAGGTCCTCCCTTTCGGCCGTAGCTACCCCGGGCCCGAACTCACCCGATCGGCCGAACCATGCTGGATAGCTGGCATCCAGTAATATCCTATTCCGACAAAACCATTTTTCGCACTGCCGGCGATCAAGGATCACGGATGCACTGTGTCTGCTTGTGTGGCTTAACTCGTGTGAGGAGCAAACGATATCGTGCATGAAACCACAGATACCGGTATTTCAGCATCCTGTGTGCTAGGCCGTTCTTCCACCCAGAGTTGCTGCCTCAACTTCTGTAATGCATTAGAACAGTAGACAGAGACATTCCTGTCATGTACAGTCAAGTCAGCTAGCGTGTTTGTCTCGAATAAAATAGGCGCGTTTTACAGCTATCTTACGACTTTAGCGTGTGGTAGCCTGTAGGGTGAGCCGAAGGAACAGGGGGTCCGGTGGGTGGCGTTGCTGAATGGGTGTCCGTCCGTCCGTGTGGGAGCAACAGCTGGTGTTGTGTTGATGGCTTTTATCCTAGCAATCAAGTGCAGCCACCATGCATATGTTTCTCAATGGAGCCCGTTGGATGTAAGCGCTCTTGTTGGAGGTGACTGATGTGATTTCTTTTCCTTGAAGCCGCCGGGTCTCCAATGGTGTCCCGTTGACTGGCCATGTTACCATGACCAACTGTCATGGGCTCCTTTCGCCGATCAATTGAGTGATTGGTAGGTCCGCATGGGGCGCTTCTCCGCGTCATCATGACAGGAAGTCCGGACAGACTAACTCTTGGTCAGCTGTAGGAGCAGAAGCAGGCGTGCTGATGGAGACCAAAGCCACCGGCAGGACCTCTTGAATACTGGGCAATCTTACGCTGGAGCGAAACTAACGGACCAACGGAGAGCCGCAAAACAAGCATTGTGATCTGTTCGTAGGGGGTGACTCTGGGCCAATTAACGACCACCCAACTGGGAAAGATGCATTTCTTACTGTGCGAGTACCACAACCTACGCCGGCAAATGACAAGGATGGACACGGTAACAGCCTGCTTCAACAGACTGGCAATAATGACTGACTGCGTTATTATGTGTCGAATACAGGCAGGCTGAGCGGTGAGGCCTGATGCAAGGTTGATGTTGGAGTCCTGAAGAGGAAATTTTGACTGCGCCTCGCAGATCTGGTTAGTTACATTGAGGAAACTAGAAGCTGCCTGTGATGCAGCCTTCTACCAGCCCCAGCAGACGCATCCAAACCCCTCCTGGGACTGGCACCACCTGTGACTCCTTCCTTTTGCTGGGCGACTGGATACTGGGAACCAACTGAACGACCAAAGATCCATGTGACTTGATCGATCATTGGACACTGTCAGCTCTACCAGGAAATGATCCCGAGCCAAGACGGCACTAAGTAGTGATGGCAACACCGTTTGCTGATCCGCGTAATGCACATGCTCTGTTGGGCTAGTGGTAAGAGCCCGGGGATGGCGGTCCATGGTCGCCTAAATGTGATATGTCAGGAGCCAGCACCATCGGTGAGTTGATGCGGGTGGTTTTCGTACACTAATCACAAGCATACAGGCATCCATGTGGTGTTGCCGAATCATGTGGCATTGCTTCGCCCTGTTGACAGCAGTGTGAGGCTATGATTGGTAAGTTTCCCGAACAGGTATTGGGGGCTTTCACCATTAGGCAGCTTGTGCTGACCACCCCGAAAAGTGCTTCCAACCAATTAACCCACTCGCCGATACGCTCAACTGCGAATGTAAGACTTGCCGTATTTTCCACCATCTTGCTGATACAAGTGATAGAGTGCGGATACCTTCAAGTATAAAACCTTTCCGCATATTGAGCTGGTGAACCAATTGCTCACTGCCCCATCCGCCACCATACGCATTTGAATCATTTCATAAAGGTCCTTTCCGTTCTACGCAGCCTTTGATCCCAAAAAGAACGCTACAAGTCTACAAGTGTGTCTTCCCATCAGCAATACAAATCCTCAACTTACATGGCTCGCAGTGGCATCCGAGACCCCTGAGCAACTTGTTAACCACAATAAATGTGGCAAATGCGGGAAAAACTTTACTGGCTCTAGCGATAATTGTGAGTGCGCAAAATGAACGCAATTGTCATTTCTGGCCCAACTATCGGGGCCCTTGAGCTGCACCAAAATGCGCTGGAGGAATACGGAGGGGCACCGGTGTCAGACAATTATCACAGTTGATGGCGTAGGCTGTGTGGATCTGATGGAGATAACGCATACTTTATTATGAGGATGAAATAGGAAATACAATGGTTCCATACATACATTGATTGACAAGGCGCAACAGTCTTTTTGACAAATTAAACAATTGTCCACATCCGGCACCTATGAGAAAGCCTGCCTGCGGTGGAGGTAATATCCCCCGTTCTTGGAATTCAAAGTGACAGGCAATTAGGGATCAGAGAGGTAGCTTTCTCACTCGCTGGAGTTGCATTTATCCACTTCAGGCGACCAAGGGAGTACGCCTCGATAAAACAATAACTGGAGAATCGGGCTAGCTGGGACCATCGATTATTTGATGGAGCCCGGCCCTCCACATTCGTTTATCCAAAGCCAACCACCTTCCATTCACAGTATGTCGGTTGAAAAGAGGGATCTCGTTCCAGATGAGGAAATTCTCCGCGCAATCTTCTCGGGCGTTGATATTAAGCCCACCGACTGTAAAATCATTTCCACCACATTCGAGTCATGCACGTTTAGCATCCACCCCAAGACCGCCGCTCTCCCTGATCATCCTAAGGACCTTCTTGTCCGCCTGGAAGTGTCGGGACGTCACTTAGACCAGGTAGTAGCTCTCCAAAAGCTCGCGAATGGCAAACTACACGATCTCGTTCCATTAGTCGTATCCGATGGCACCACGGCAACCGCGGACGGAAGACAGGTCGAGTACGCCGTGTCGGAGTATTGCACAGGGACAGTTCCGCTTGAGGAGATATGGAATACCCTTGACCAAAGCAATCAGATGCGGTTGATCGATTTGGTCGTATGTGCAATGGAGAAGCTTCACGAAATAGACAGCAGCAACATCCAACGAGTTGGCGCGCAGTCCGATAACGCCTCAGTCGGTGGCCCAAAGACTGGCTATTCCTCAAATATCGAGCAGTTCTTGGACGGTATCCTCCCACCGAGCGATCCAAAACCACGCAACTGGAAATTTCAGAAGGTTGATGATGGCATTTTACTGGTGTCGGATTTTCAAGATGTCGGCCAGGTTCAGTTGACACGCGCAGAACTTGATGAACTCAAAGATAATATCGTCTTCTGCCACAACGACCTCGAGCCCCGCAACATTCTTGTCAGAAGGTCGACTGAGAGCTATGATCTGGCTGCTATTGTTGACTGGGAAATGGCGGGCTTCTACCCTTTCGCCTATGAATACGGATTCAAGGACAATGTCCTCGGTTCCTCCAACCTTTCGTTCAGCTGGTATTCCCTATTCAAGAAGCAAGCATCTCGCCTGTTGCCTCAAAATGGGTGCCATGTAAGGTTTATAAAAGCGCTCAGGGTTATCAGTGAGTCGAGAAGGAAAGGTATGACACGGAACGTCGGTGTCCGATTTCAGAAGAAATGGGTAGAGGATCAAAACCTAGAGATATCTCCGGACATTCTCCGAGGCTGGGTTCGCAAGGCCGGTACGAAAGATCCTGGGAACTTCAGCAAGGAAGACAAGGATAATCTTGAGCTGGAGGTCATGAGGGAGCTTGGATTGGAATGAAACCGCCAGGGTTTACTGGATAGCGTGCCGCATTTGCTACGGTGGTTCTCAATCAACAAACCCCCCCCCCTGTACAATCCAAGTCCTAAAATAAACTCCCAAAGAATGTCCCGAGTCTCTTAAATACTTAAGAGTTTAGTGTTCGACTTGAGAAACAAAATTAATGGCAAACCGCTAACCCAGAAGGCTTCTTTTTGTGGTCTTGTGATACATATTGTCCAGGTAAAACTGTGATGTCGGTCCGTGGTTGTGCCTCGCGGCCAATAGCGGACTGTCCCACCTCCAAGAGAGCTTCCCGTTTTACCGCCGACGGACAATGTTTGCTTGTCTAGGCGTTCGCTCTCGGTCATATCGCCTGCAAGTCGCCCCGCTGATTCTTGTTGCGACCAACGCGTGCCATTGCTAGATCTCTTATGTATCAATGGACTATCGGTGTCTCGTCGCCGGTCTCACTACTCTTCGCCTTTTCTTTTCACAACGTCGAACTTTTCATACAGTTGTGCTATACTATATTTTCGCGAGAAGACACAAGCTATGATCCTCACTACAGTACACACACACACATATACACACACACATATACACACACACATATACACACACACATATACACACACACAATTTATTACGCCCGGCGGCGGAGCCGAAAGGGCCACTAAAGCTGACTGCATGTACATTGCTGAGCTTACGCCTTTGTCTCCTTAAAGCACATAAGTGATGTCTTCATTTCCTGCTTGCGCCTCCATGTCTGCCGTCTCGCTTCGGATTTCCGTGGTTTAGTTGTATTGTTAGCATGCCAGCTTGAAGCCTATTCTTCAAGTGTTCAGCGTCCTATCTACGGCGGCTGAAGCGGTGCCTGCTGTCTTTGGCACGGGTTGTTATGTAGTTAGATTTATGTCGAGTTTGATGTGTTAGGGGGCTGATCTCTATTTCCGCCTCCCATCACCTTGCGTCCAGCCGGCCTGTTGCCAGCGCAAATCATATCGTCGCTCGAACCGCTTGCATGTTTGGCGTCCACTTATCGTCGTCCGATGAGCTCTTGCCTTCAAGGTAGAATGATATGTTGCTTCTCTGTGTTCCTGTGCACTGTAGCATCTCTGCCCGATGTGTCGTCCCTTTTGTGCAGTGGAAAAGGAAATGTTCAACCGTCTCCGCCACCTGACCGCAATCACAGATCTTTGAAAGCGCTACGTCGATCCGATGTAGATAGCCGTTCAGTCTTGCCATTCCTGTTCTAAGCTGCGCAAGTGTGGTCGCTTCTCTCCACGTCAGCTTGTCGTAGAGTTGGCGGGTATGCTTCCCTAGTAGTGCCCTGTCGACCCTTTTGGAGAATCTCCCGACCTTTTCCGGCAGCCCTCGTTCTGGCAGACATTTTGACCGTGCTACGTTGAGCGTCGTTGACTTCATCGTTGGGAATTGGGCCTGCGGGGTGGCCCCCTCTTCGGTCGCTTTTCGCGCTAGCGCCTTTGCTTGCTTGAGCAGTTGGTCTTCCTCGCCTGTGGGCGTCCACTGAACTGTCAGAGTGTTGTGGTCTCGTCGAAGCTCCTCTACCGAGTCGTAGATGCACCGTATAAACTCTTGTCCGGACTGTTGGTGCGGCCGTTTAAGCGTAAGGACCGCCGCTTTGTTACTTGTTACCACCGTAACTCTCTCGCCTGTGACGCCTTTTCTATGGTCTTTTCAACGGATTCTACTACAGTCCATTGCTGTCAAGATTTCCGAAGGGTGTTTAGAAGTTCTATTTTGAATATGATAGCTCTTTTATTGTAATAATTAGGGGGTATATTATGAAATAAGGGTAGAAACTATATTTTATAAAGGACCCGTTATATACTATATTATCTGTATTATATACCTGTTATATGTAGACCTTTCTTTTTTATCTATTTCTATTTTAATAGGTTAAGCGACTTTACTCCACTCCGTATGCCCATTGCTGCGTGCTATAAGTCATGACACACAGCTATATTGAATGCGCAAAATTCGAAAAGCATAATCCATAATATGAAGCTACGATTGCTGTTTTTCACCGTTTTCCCAGCCAATACAGCCAGCGAGAGCACAGGATCTTCCCAAAACTGCAGGCTCACCAGATGTTACGGCTAGAAGAGCGTGATCTAGGCGCCCAAACAGCGCAATTTCCAAAACCGCGACTTGTGATTATACGCTGGCCATCACCGCAGAATCATAAATCTGGCGAAAGATCCGGGGAAAACAAAGATTCGTCTGCAAGCAATAGGCTAGTACATAGCCATGGCAACTCCTAAGGAACCCATGGGATAATGCTGCGACCCCATGCCGTTGAAATGCTGGCAAATTAGACTGTAACCAGGACTGGAAAGTCAATTTAAAGGGTTGATGCAACTTGGTCAAGGTGGACGGATAAGACTTCAGGAAATAGGGGAGCATTGTGCGGAATTGATATTCAGAGCTTCATCGAAACTCACCTAGACATATTGCTTCAAGGGCAAGGTCCGATTGGCCAGTCGATGTTACTGACCCTACGATTAGGTGAACCACGAAAAGATACACCGAATCATTTATCTGTCTGTTCTACTAAGACAGATGGTTTCAGCATCCAGGAAGGATCAAGATTCAGTCACATCCACAATTATTGGCGCATACAGGTCAGCAAAACGGGGGGTTACAACTTCAGAAGCTCGCTTTGCTGCTACGACGGCTTCTACTAGGACGAATGAAGACGGAATTGCGACAAGTTCCATGCTGAACTGAAGTTAAGGGGCTGCGATCAGGTCACTTACAACAATATCGCTCTCAAAGAATATAATCGTGAAGCAGACACGGCACCACAGAGACGTGAAGAACTTTGACTTAAATATCAAGTTCCAGCTGCGCTTGCAAGACTACGTTGATCAGATACAATCATGGCCGGTTCACAGAACAAGTCGCAGGTCCAGAAGCCTTGCAATACTACCTCAGACACGTCCACTCTCTGGCCGAGTAATAGTTCCATTCTTGAGCCAAGAGACGGTGAAAGATCAGAAATGAAGCTGGCGGCAACGGTAATTTGCTGAGAACAACTCTTACCCAGTGTTGAGCGGTGAATGAAGGGACAGGCTCGGAGGATACTATAGGCGAAGACATCAAGGAAAGCGAATCACACAAGCACCTAGATCACCCGGCACCATCTCAACGATAACCTCTTTGCTGAACTCTATCTAAGCTGATTGATCGTTGGAATCGATTTATGACTTCAGTCCTGACGTCTTAGACCCTCAGCTGGAACTGGAGCTGCGAAGTTCCCATCTGGACCACTCTAGCAACTTCAGTACATGCCTGAGAAGCAATATCCGCATCGAATAATTGCTTCTGGACCCTCAGGGTAACAAAAAGCATGAAAAAGCTCAACTACTCGCAAGAAGCGCCCGCTTCAAGTTTGCGGGGAGAGCTCTGCAATTAAACCTACATTCGTTGATAGTTTTCTTACCTGCGAAAGCTGTCATGGTGCTGAGCCCTCACACATCTGTTAGTTGGGCTTATGGGGCTGCGGTGATGCTGGGCCCCGACAAATGGCGGTGACACCAGGCGGATGAAAGAGTCTCCAGCGCGTTCCGGCGTACATGTGTCAGGGTGGCGTGGAGAGCCGTCCGATTCGTTAGCTGCGGGCTACCCTGGGCGTCACGTCAAGATAGCGTATAGCCCCTGAGCGCCCACGCAGTAGGTCTGTGCCCGTATCTCAGTCCCCGCAGAATCGAGCACTTGGTTCGCCTGACTAGTGTACTCCGTAAGTTCCTTGTTCATACAAGCGCGTACAAGGGCAGGGAACGCGCCAACAGCTTCAGCAGGTTCCCGAGGTTGCGTCGATCGATTGGAGACATACGAGACTTTTCCAGCCCCGCAAGGTGGCAGTCCATGACCAGACTGCGAACGAGGTCTTCATCTGCCCGCTTGGAGACCAGTCTCGGCGACGCGCAAGATCAGTAAAGACGACACAGCGAACCTCGGATGACGGGGGTTTTGCCGCCACTGTTGACAGAGGGCGGGGGCTGTTGAGTGCAGTTGGCAGACTAGCGCACTCGTAGCCGGTCAACCCCTCATTGACGCAGCGGTGGGATGCTTGCCCCCGGAAGCCCCCAAGGGCAGTTTCCAATTCCACATCTGCTCTCTTTGCCAATACTTGTTACTGTTGCGGTTGCTCGTGGGGTTGATAGCATTACACAGAATCGCGGATGGCGGAGACGCCAGACTCATCGTGCGTTGAGGATGTGAATCAGAACTAGGTGGCTTCGACACCGCCCTCAGGTGGGCTTTGAATGAACGCTGCATCCCTGGATCCATGCAAGGAATTGCAGCTCTACCCCACGCCCATCCCGACGCCGACTGGCCTTGCTCTGGACTTTGGCCTGCCAGCCGGTGGTCCATTAGAAGCTCAGTAGCTGACTTTAGTAGCACTCGTAAACCTGCCAATGATGAAAGCAGCCACAGTTGAAATGTTTCTGCGAGTGTGGATCCTTTCGCCATACCGCGTGCTCCTCTTACTTCCCCAAAGCGATACCAAGCATGCGACGATCAGATGCAAGATTGGTACGAATTCGCATCCTGTGGCTTATCATTCTGCATGAGGTCGCGCAAGCATCAACAGCTACGGCGCTGGGCCAATGGCTCTCGACTATAACATTTACCAATTATGCATTGAAGGGTTCCCTACCACGCCTACCTGGGGAATCGCCAATGCGCGTCTGCCCAGAAACCAATCTTTCAACCCGTGTCTTAAACCATAAGCCAACAAATGATTGCCACGAAACGACAAGCTGACTTGTCAACAATGTTCGGTGTACGTGGATTGGCGGGAAAGTAAGGCGGGTTAAGCTTCTTACGGTACAGCAATGCCAACAATGACCCAGCTGATCGGTGTGGTGGCCTCATGCTTGTTCAAGCAAAAGACAAAGGCATCTCGTCAAAGATGGAAGTCAAGTATTACAGCAGTATATGGCTCGCCGTGGGATCTGTCACGAAGTAAAAGAACGCTGTCATTTTCAACGCGGTTGATAGGAATAGACGCGCGGGTTAAGTGGGTGAGCGCGACAGCCTGCTTGCCTGGATATGGTGATCCACTATTACGGTTTATTACACAATTGGTGGCGGCGTTCCCCACAGCCCCGCGCCTGTCTCCCCGCACTCATCGGTTCTTGCATATTTGGTAGACCCTGTTAGATTGATGCTTGTGTCCGGATATAAGGCAGCTGAATTGGTTACCCGCATAGCTGTAATATGCAAGAACCGGCGAGAGCGGGTCGGACACTGCGGACAATGTGTCGCAACACGGCGCTGGCCCCGGAGATGCGGATGCCGTCGCTAAGACGACTGGCTCAGCACGTCCGGCCCTACGTCGATAGCTAGCATCACAGAGCCTACAGCTCGTCTCTCGGGCAGAAGTGTCAGCCCTGAGACTCCAAAGCTTTGCCAGCAATGTGGGCCATGCGAATTGCTAGAGCTCGGAGCCAACATTGCGAACCCTGTCACTTCTTTGGTTGCCTCCGGGCCGTCAGGAGTCAATACGCAACCCCATTGCCTATCGGTGATCTTGATGTCCACATGTCTAGTTAAAGGAGGACCACCGAATACTCCGCCGTTCCTTCCAACAATTGGGAGAACCCTACACTACAGGAATCTCATTCAAGCTGCGAGCTCATTCGATGCGCTTCCTTATCATGATCCCTGGATGCATGTGCAATAGCATCATGCTTCTGGCATTGTTGTCCCATTGAGAGCGGGCTGCCTCTCAGCCTACGTCTTCTACATAGTCATCCAGACAGGTTCGTCCGAAAGTGGTCTCGAGGCGCTACAGGGCGAGCGCACGATGATCAGCTTCGAGCCATACTTGATACTGTCGTTCAAAGACTTGTCGCCCCAGCCCCCGCACTTCGATGCATTAGCAGCTCAAGAGGTGAGAGTCCCCGGAGTGTTCGTGCATTGGACTTCATGACGCTGGTTGGGTCTAGGATGATGTTCCTCTGCGAAGATCTCGCAAGCTCCAGTTTGGAGCCGATTAGGCGTTTCATTACGGAGTTGGTTTGCTTTTCGCAACGCGGGGGCTGGGTCATATTTCTTTGGAGAATCTACCACAGTGTGGAGCTTTTGTCCTGAAAGCGGGGTAACGTTTACATTCGCGAACCTGGTTTGCCTATGGAGAAGCTTCTGCTGAAGCTAGGAAGGTGTGAATGTTCAAGCTTGCTTTGGCCAATGACCAGACTGCCGGGACAACTCATGTCGGCCTTCGGACTTCGTCTGTTTCGAGTCTCCGCTTGTTGCTCGTGCCTTCAGCCAAAGTCCTCTAGTGTAGATACGACGCAGATGCACCCAAGACCACCATCAGTAAGACCGAAGCCGCTGAGTCGATCAACCTCAATGTCCAGTCCCGGAGCAATATTTGCGCCTCTATAGAATTTCGGCCTTCGTCCTGAAAGACTGACTCATGATGATAGTTGGGCCTGACTATTGGGGATCCAGGAACGGTGCAACACTGAGCAACATGGCACCGCATGCAGATAGATTTAAGGCCTCAGGGAGCGTGAATAATAATATGATGCGTATGTTTCTTACTATCGACGACGTCCCAGAAGGATACGTTAAGGTATCTCTATCAATGCTTCATAGTGCTACGATGGTGCAATGAGGTGTGCTTCTGGCACGATATCGTCCTTCTAGTCTACGTGCCTCACTTTTTGCGTCGACACATATGTGCGTATTTATCGATGCACTTTCCGAATATGTCAAAGTGAGCACCGCTCGCTATAGCTGTCGTCCCAAGGCTTCAAGCATCCGAGGCCAATCAGAATGGAGGCAGTCATGTCGTCAACCGTCTCAACAGAAGCAGCTAAGAGTGTCTCGGCAGTGCACCGGAAAAGTGACATTGAATAAACGTGTCGCGACATTACTTGTGACAGTTCTCGGTGTATTTCTATGTCTGTGACAAACCACTCACTACTATGGAAAGACTGCCCATTTCGTAGGGTACATATGTATGAGACTCTGCAGCGGCCTCTTTAAGAGAAAACATATTGCTACGAACACCTACAGCTACTTTGGACTCGACTCGTAAGCAGCCGTCAAGTCGAATAGTATCGTTGCCATCCAGCATTTCATGATACGCTTGCACGACAAAGCAGAAACTTTATGTCCGCTCCAGGGTTGGTTGTGTTCCTCCTAATCGAAACCCAGGGCTGCCGGCAAGTGTGTCGAATTTGCCTTCATTGACTAATACCGCTCGCCTTCATCAATTACTTGGCGCTTCACGTCTACTGTTTCTTCCGTATTAGACTCCAGATTCTCACGACCGCCTCGAGATCATCCGGAGCTATCATCCCGCCTGCGTGCGGCTGTCCCAAGAAGTCCAGCAAGCTGTCAGCAGCGACGGCGGCGTCGCTTGGCGACACACGGCTCTGCGTTGTGTCTTCAAACCTCCCTAGCCCGATGTTGTCGTCGTTGTACGGTGCCTCTCGTGCCTGTTCCGAAAGATGCTGGCCCCATCCCCATCTGGGCGCTTCATCGGCCTCAATGACTTCAGTGTACCCGCTCCCCTCATTGCCATCTCTGCGAGGTCTGCGTTTTTTAAAGGGCTTCCTCGTCGGAGTTTCCATGGGCAGTGCCAGAAATGTCGAGTTTTGATAGCTACGTGGATTTGATTCATCGGCCCATAGGGAGTTTGACGGCCCCGTGGAGCCGTCCTGCGACGCCCGCGCGCTTGACCCAGTAGAGTGGTATTGACCATCCTGGTGAGGTTGGGTGGCTATTCCGTCACCTTCGCCTGTGCCTGAATGAAAGAGTAACGATGGGTCGACGACTCGCTCGTCGAATTGGAGAGGGTCTGTGTAGTCAGATAAGTTGATATCGCCAGCCAAATCGAGGCTCCCCGTCTCAAAGGCGTCCAATACTATCCTGTCGGGAGAGAAGCTTCCAGGTTGAGTGCTGCCATGCTGACTGGGGAAGCTCTGCGGCTGAGATGGAAAAGGGTAGGGGTACTGTGAAGGGAGAACTGAATCTGGTGCCCAATTTGCAGGTGATCTGATTTCAGAGAATGGTACTAGCGATCGGTCGTCCATTGTGCGTGAGCGTCTCTTCTGGTCTCTGAGTCACACGAGTTGATTGCGACCACTTCCATGGCGACCAAGTTATATGTGCAACGCGCAACTGCAACAAATACATCCACCTGCGCCGCTCGAGAACCCGGACTTGCTGGAACACCGACTGTTTCTTGATTGCTACTGCTTTTCCGTAATAGGCTTCTGTGTTGGAACTTAGTGCGGGATGGCTTGGGCAATACCATTGTCGTTGGTTATGTCGTGGTGGCAAGGATAATGGAATCATGAACCGTTGCGTCGGGAATCGCTGACTAGGCGGGCGAGAAAGTAGGCGGCGGGCGACTCGTGCTCCTGCTGATGAAGCCGAGCAAGAAGGCGATTGTCGAAATCGAGGCGCCTTGAGCTGAGCGATTCCGATGTCGCCTATTAAGGTGATGGTATCCGCAATCAGTTTCGTTGGATTTTGGCGAAGGGAGACTGCTCTGTTAAGATGTCTCGCAGCTATTCTTGCAGCCGTCCACGGCCTCGACTTGCCTCTCACCTGACTTCCTTTGTCTGCACGGCGTGCATTGCAGAGATGCTTCTTCGGAACCAACTAAAGCATGCAGGTGGGCATCGAAGGCCTATGCCGCAATGCTGGACCAATGCTAAACCGTTGCCACACCTGAACGAAGCGAAGGCACGGTTTGGATGACCGGTTTGAGTGAACGATCGCCAGGGGCTTCTACATCCAGAACGAACGGCGGGGACGCGGTTGTGTTGTGTTGTCGCTTGGCGCTCGGCCATAACAAGAAGACGGATAACAGAAGGCTCGCACTGGAAACTCCGCGCACTATGGACACTGGAGCTATTTTGATCAAACGCCAGGACCATTGCGCGTGCTTCTGATCTGCCAATGCCAGCGACGAAAACAGGAGACTGGTCGTTGACATCCCAGCTCCAACAGCTCGGTGTCGACAGACTGAAGTTTGCGAGGAGACGAGGAACCGCGGCAATCGAGCTATCGAAAGGAAACCCCACCCGCCCCGGCGAGGCGCACGTTCCAGCGCTCAGTGCAGTTGACTGCCGAATCGCGATCTCGACCACTGTCGGTACGCCCGCATGTCCGGATTCAGGTCGCTCAGCTACTAAGCAAGCAGCTGTTGGCAAACATCATGAACGTAGAGCAATGCGGTCATTGTCGCTGGAAGATGACTGGGCAAGGCTCCTGAGTGCTATTGACACGGAACTTGATTGCGGTGCAAGGCAGAAAGGTGAAGCGAGGAGACGTATGATAGGCTATGTTGTTGCGTCTGACCCTCGTTGCGATCGTGTTGGAGCGGTCGTGTTGGAGCAAAGGAAACGATATCGGAATAGCTCTGGCCCGAACATTAGCGCCCGGCGGCCGCTTGCAGCCAAGGTACGCGGGATATCCTCTCCATCTTTATTTTACCCATGGCTTGGACATCTATAAGCTGTTTCTGCTGCGCATCCTCAACCACAGAACGCCCCATGCCATCCCATGCGGAACGACAGTAACAGCATGTTTCGTCTACTGTCTCTCTGTTCCTCATCGTGTTCTGGCGCAGTTCACCTAGCCACTGCTGGGCTCATTTTTAGGGCATGCCCGGGAGCTGCCGTCCGGCCAGCCTGGTGCAATGCGACGGTCATCCACAACGTCATCGCCGCCGTCAGTGATTGAATCAACAGCACTCTTCCACTCCCGATACTGTGAAAGCTGCAAAAACTGGTTTGACGACTAAAGCAGACGAATCGCGGAGACGAATCGCAGGTAGACTAGGCGCGAACGCGTTGCACCATCGCCATTTCATGAAACCGGCTCGGCTGTAAGGGCAGACATAACCAACCTTGCTAACGTTGAGATGCAACGAGACACAAAGCAGAAGAGCAGCGAGTGCGCTTTCTTTGTGAAACTATTGGCCACTCCGAACATTTGCCGCGCAAACACCGGCTTCTCTTTGCACCATCCGGCGTTTTCTCTGTTCGTCAAAGGTCTTTTGTGATACGCTTCCTGGTTTCCCACCTCTTTCTCCTTGCTCTTGCCTCGAACATCCCTCTTGTCTGCCCTTGGCGGCTGTTCCGCTTGCACACTCTCGTCCTGCACCCCCTCCGGCCTTTCCGTCGCCTAAGATGTCTCACCGGAAACGCTCCCTCGGCTAGCGAATGGAATTCGGAATGCTTCTGCGTTAACAGAGTAAATCTCATCATTAGAGCGGACTTCTTCGACGACCGCGAGGCGCCGAAACGCCGCTTGAAGCCCCCCATCCTTTTGATTGTTTCCCAGTTGTCTCCTCGAAAGGGCCTCTGCGCCAATGATCGCCAATCTCGAATGGCGATGACTGCCAGGCAGAAGTGTATGGCTGATACGAACGAACGGATGAATCTGGCCCCTGGTTGGGGTACGATGTGCCTTGATACACTGGAATGAGCGCTTGCCGATACATCAATACGTCGGCCATGGTCTCTGGACCCCTTTTCAGGCCTCCAGTCGAGCCAACGGTTACGACAACCTCCACGACGACCAGGTTATATGCGTGTCGCATAACCGTCACAAACATGTACAAATGCACCGCTCGAAAGCCTAGACTTGGTGAAATACCTACTCTTCACTGATCGCTACTATTTTCCCATTACACGCTTCCGTGTTGGAACTTTGTTCGCCATGGCATGGTCAACACTCTGTTCGTTAGTTATATCGTGCAGTGTGGTGCCGAGACGAACCACTGCGTCCGACGCCGGGAATTGGTGGTCAGGGGGACGATAAAGCAGGCGTTGGGCGAGTCGTGCTTCCGTTGGCCTAGATGGGCCAAACGATGAGTGCCGAAACCAAGACGTGCTGCGAGGGGATTGCGGCCGAGGGGGATGTCAACCCTGAAGCAACTGCCAGGACAGAACCCCTTGCAACTTGTTTTTCGCACCCATACACGTCGTCGACTTTGCCTCCATATGATCGTGATCATCTACGCGGCGCGAAGCACATGTGCTTCCCGAACCATCAGAAGCCCGTGTCCCGAGGACCAGGCATCGAAGACCTGCATCGCAGCCCCAAACCACTGTAACACCGATATTTAATCGAGATGGCTGGTATGGGCGCACAATCGCCAGGGGTTTCCGGGTACGGTCATCTTCTGCAATCGCTTGGTCATCGGCAGTATCGGGCACAGTCTCTGCCCTTGGCGTTGCCAGTGATGTGAGCAGTAGGTCTGCCGCTGATGCCGAGTTCCAACGGCTCCATGCCAACAGACTCAAGTAACTGCGAAGCGTGGCGACGGATATCTATCAGCGAGGAGACGAGGGATAGCACCCTCGTCTGCCACACAGCACGTACTGTCCGGTGCAAATTGCCTCCGAGGACTGCGAGGATGACAACGGGACGGTCTGGTCAAGAATCGGGCGTAAACCCGGGTACGCCCGCACGTCCCTACTCCTCGAAATGCTGTAAGGGCAACCTTCCGTCGTCGTAATTCAACAACGTTCTGCCGATACTTGGTGATGTTGTGGTTTCCGTTTCGGCTTCACAATGGCGATGAAAGGACTCGAGGGCTTTGGGCCTTGTGTCAGGAAAAATCATGCTGTTGACAAATCAAGCGAAATTGCTTGCGGGGGCGGTGCTATTGCGGGTCGCCGTGAACTGATCGCCAGATGTCAGCATTGCATGCGCGGGTTATAGCTGGGGTTTATTCATGTCAGCTACCCCAACACGGTTTTAGAGGTGGTCTCTGCGTCCAGGCGGGGTGACGGTTTGCATGCCTCGCCGACAGACTCAAGAAAAAAAAGAAGTAAGAATGGGAATAATCGCCTCTGTTAACGTTCATGCAGATTGTCCGCGATAGGACTTCCCCACCTCCTATACAAGATAGGTTGGTTCATCGAGAGACTCGCCGAATTATGTCGCGAAGATAGTTTGAACGACAAGCGCATGCTGCGCGTCGGCTAATTGCCCTCTTATTCGGTTGAAGCGGCCTGTCCGGAGCAAAGAAGGCGGGTTCGGGATGTCTCTTACGACAACGTCGGGGAACGTGGCAGCCGGAATGCCACTGGGGAGAACGACGTCATACAAAAGTAGGAAGAAAAAAGGAACAGTGTATAGAAGCTGGTTCCAGCCATAGTCGTCTGGGCTCCTGTCAACCGTTACCGTTGGAAATGGCAGCAGAGGTCCTGCAACAGGCGCGCTTCAACACTCGAGTGCCAACCGACTGGCAAAGGGGCATTGCGCAAACCGGCGTTTCCTCGTCGAAGAGCGACAGATAACGTACTGCACAGCGTTAGCGAACCCTTTGCGGTCGAGCGATTATGGCTGTTACCAAATTTGACGTTTAGTATCATAGGTAGATAACTGCGTGCTGGTCCTGTTATCTTGGTCTCTGGCGCTTTGTTAGTGCTTCCTTAGCAACTATACAATATTTAGTTCCGGGAAAGAAAGTGCCTTACAACAACTTCAACAGCAGCGCTTCCGACTACACTTGGGCCCTTCCGTGAACGGCCTTATCGATCCATCGTCTCCGGCGCTGTTCCGCGGTTGCACGGGTCCGGCCCTGAACTGACACTCTTACTCGTTTTGATAGGCCATGCTCGCTTGGCCTTCCTGACAACGATGTTAAGGCGGGCGGTCGGGGCGGCTTCTCCAGTGTTCTCTGCGGAGTAAACCAAGCGGGATCGGCCACGGCAAGCTTAGTCAAGCTGTGAGTCCTTCGATGCGCTTTCTTGTCATGATTCCTCGACAAATGTGAAGGGTTTCTACAGAAGTAGCCAGACAGGCAGGTGGCGTCAGCTAGAAATACGGGTAATCAGAAGTGTCACTCTCAACTCGTAGCGGGCAGAACTTCTTTCGCAAACAAACCGAAGAACTAAGCAGTGGGGATTGGCTTTCCAGATGACCTCGTATCGACCCTCTGCGCACCTCTAACGGCGTTCAGCCATTGCCTCGCATTCCGCTCCACCCCACAAAAAACACGCCCTTGATGGCAGCACATTTAACCAATCCCCAAATCTAGATAACGAACTTAGAAAGTCATTTAAACAATACGATTCTCCATCCCCATTTCTATGCAGCCTCACAGCACTAGTACTTGTGAATGAAATGGAGTGAATCAGGCTCTCATTCAAAAGACCAGTTAATTACAACGACCAGCGATGCGCCGTCAACTCCGGCCATCAGACTAATTATTTCCCGTCTTTCTTTGCTTTGTGACGCGGCCTGACCTCCTGGGAGGTACGCTACTGACTTGGGGTTTCGTCTGCCTGGTCTTCGCACCACCGACAGTAGCGGCGCCAGCGCAGGATATGCTTATATCTTTCAAGATTTCCATCCCTCGGGTAGTGTTACCCTCCAATGACGCCACTCGCGTTTCCATATTCTTTACTGTTTCCAGCAAGAGTTCCACCTGCCCAGCCAACTTCGCCGTCATCTGGGTCATAGCTTTGGACTGTCGCTCAAGCCTGTCCAAAACTAATTTGGTCTCTGCTGGTGATCCCTGTTTTTCCCTAAGACTGCGCTGACTTTTCGGTCCTGCCATGCACGCTTGAAGTTGACGGATGACGTTTGGATCATTAATGGCATTTTGCAGAAGATGTACCCATTTTCCGATAATTTGGTTTGTCTGGTCGTCCATTAAGCATTTATGAAACTGGAGAAACTCCATCTGCTGCTTTCGATCATCATGCTTCTGCTGCTGCTGCTGTTGATATTGTTGCTGTTGTTGTGGCGGGATATGCGGGTGTCGTTGCTCGTTCTGTTGCCGGGGTTGCTGTGGTTGTGGATGATGATGCTGCGCCTTGTGCTGCTGTCCCATGCCGGGTTGTGGCACGCCTTGGTACCATGCTCTCTTGCCACTAGACGTGCGACTTGCCATAGTCACTTGCAATTTTGTGTTGGTGATTGAACAATCTGTTTCTGGGTTTCCTTGAAGCGATGAACGAGATGCTGTTGACTAGTTTTATATGTAGCTCCATTCCTCATGGTTGGGCCGTCTTTCTTTGTGATCATCCTCACTGTTATTGTTGCGTTGTATCATGTTATGTTATGTTATGTTATGTTATGTTATGTTCTATTAACCTCGGACCCAACGCCAGCCATTCATGGTTCATCAAGGGGTTGCAAAGAAGCCGCCAAATCAAAGCAGCAATGCGTGTGTCATGTATCTAGACTTCCTTCGAAACCAAAGCTTGGATATATGGTGTGAGGAAGAAATGTTCTGAGCAATGGACGCAACCCGGCGAATTGTTGTTCATCCTTGCCATGACGCTGAAAGCACGAAGCTTTGGAGTATGACCGCAAGGACGCAGGCCGTTGGCGGCATCTTAGACTATTGCAGTGTGGAACAAGCCGTCATGTGGGCGGGTTGCTGAACAGTTCGGTTAATCACAACAAACACAACGCTGACGGCAAAAGTAACCGTGAGTAAGACTGGCCGTTCAAGTGTGATATTTCACTCCTCACCAAATCACTAACGACACCCATAGAGGCAGACAACCGACGACGTCCATCAACAAGCATCGCGAATTATCAACTAAACCCCAAGACCGACCATGCCAAATCAGACTTCGAGGGTTCCCTATAGTAGAAGGCCGTGGTAGGAAGGCGCACCACTCAGCGCCGATGGTAAACCAATACAGGCCCAGCTAGAAAGCGCAAATAGCCAGCAGAGCGCGGCACATCACCTTCCGCAAATGCAGCAGCAGCACTAGGAATTCGAATAGCTTTGTTGTATGAAATAACAGACAAACAAGAAGGCATGAACGCTGTCTTGAGTTGACTAATTAGGCTTTTGCCTGCTACCACAAATGATAGCAAGGGAGGGGGATCCAAAGCGAAAGCCAACATCCCAGCTCAGTTGAAGGCAGCGGGTGTTGGCTTGCAAGAAGGGGCCTAAATCAAGTCGACATATCGACTAAGGTGAATATGGTAATGCTCGTATCATCCGGCCGGCCTTGAGCTCCGTACGTTGCCCGTCTTTCATCTGAACATTATTTGCAACGAAGGTTTGTTGGGCCGCATTTCCACGCTGGACGAAACGACCGCGGGTTTACGTACAATGTGTCCAACCTGCACTAAACATACGCTAAGTCCGGCGCCCCACCTTGTTTTCCGTCAACGCCGGTTTGTCGTCCGGCCTTGGGCCTTGCGTGGGGCATTCTTCGGTGCGAGCAACTGCTTTGTGTGATCCTTGCCGGCGCGGAAAAGGCTCCAGTTGGTACTAATGGCCAAATTGTCTTGTCACTGCCCCATAATTGCCCCTGTTGTATGGGCTGGATTGTCTACGCAGTGTGTAGAAGCAAGGCAGCAACGAAATAGCTTCAACGAGGCATGTTGAACCCACGACAAGACACACTCCCCAGTCGATGCAATGACCCTCCAGTGTATCCGTAGCAGAGTCGTGAATTGGCTGAACGAGCTTGCAGCCTGACTCGATCAACTGCTGCCTTAAGGTACTTACTTTTGCTGTCCGGGATCTGCTATCGCCCCATGTCCGACCTATCGCCCACCAACCGAAGGTCAGTAATGGGATCCCCGACGGTATGGAAGGTGCCTGATTTGGGCACAAGGCGCAGGCAATAGGCGCCGATGCAAGGATAAATGAGGTGATTAATCGGACCCCAGCCATGTGCCGCGATTCGCTTTCACGACGGCACTAAATGGGATCAAAAGATTCAGTGCACCGTGCCACACACGCGCATTAAGAAATGCGGGCAGCCGATGCGGCTTCCGTACCCGCCCAGGCTGTCGCAATACTGCCGAGACTGCCCGACCCATTCGGACATTACAAGGCCGAGTTCCTTAGTGCCGAGAATGCAGAAGACGGCGTGATCAGCTGCCTATTGCACAAGACATGTGAACTTTCGTTTGCCGAGACACTTAGTATGCTCACGCAACTCCCCAATGCTTTTCAAATGCTTGTTTAAAGACAGGTAAAGAAATGTTTCAATGACAGTTGGTCTCGGCAATGAGACTCGGCAAACTTACATCGAAGAGTGCTCTGTAGAAAGTTGTGAACGCCACCGTCTATAGATGACCCTATAGACTACTTGATCATTCGAGGGGGGAGGACGAACGAGACAGCAGCAATACTCGGTGGCCGGTAGTCGCCAGTAGGTGGGGTCAGGGGTTGAACTCCCAGTCCTTGGGAAAGTAGTGGTTAGGATTATTTTGTACAAACACTTGCGGTAACCGACTACCGCCAATAAGAAAGCTCTCCGGATAGTGTTTCTGCAAAACATCCAGATAAGGGAGAGGAGGCTGACGTCCTCATGTCGTCTAACGTGCAGTTGTCAGCAGCCGCCTCAAAGAGTCGCTGTCACGGCTCCGACTGGTTAATCACCAGGACTAAGAACTCCATTCGTTGACTCTGCTGTTTGTCAATTCACCAGACCCGGTCTGCTGCACTCCGTGCGTGTATTCCTATCCGAATAAACAACTCTCCGGGTTTATTGGATGAACATGTTTCCCGCAACTGTTGTCTGCCGACTGTGATCAGACTCCAAATTTTGTGTTATGCCACGCCCGCGCAAAAGAAGAAAAGGAAAAGGCAAAGATAGGCTTGGCACGCCACACGGGTGCAAGCCACCTTTTATATGCATACATACTCTATTACGCCCCGGTGGAGCTATTTAGGGCTCGCATGATAATTTACTTATTCTCCAATTTCGTTCGTATCCTTGCGTCTCAGAAGCCCGCACAAGTCTTGTCCGTCTCCGTATGTACCAGTTTCTGTTTTGTATGCCGATGTTACGGTTGCTCATGGGGTCAGTAACAGGCCATCTTAAAGGTGTCTCCCAAAGTGTCCGGCGTGCCATCGACGGCGGCCGACGCTAGTCCTGCCGTCAATGGCACGAGGGTGCGTGGGGCGACGTCGCTTGGTTTGTAAGTAAGTATGGCGAGGTTAAAAACTAGTTCTGGTTGTTTTGCCGCTGGTTGATTTGTGCATCTAGTCTTTCCGTGCTCATGGCGAACTTGATCGTCTCACTGATATCTACGCTCGGCGACCAATCCGTTGGGTCGGACGCGCACCTTCTTCCAGGTATGGCAGGTTTCCTCTCCGCGTTTTCCGTCTGTTGAAGTATCTGAGTCCGCTGTGCCGCCCACTGTATGCATCGAAAGAGAAAATGCTCAACCGTTTCTGCTGCTTGTCCGCAGGCCCACTGCGCTGGCAATGTAGTACAGTAAAAATCGAAATCGGCTTCCACATCCATCCACAAAAACTCTCTTGCGCACAGATATTTGTAGATCCGATTGCTGACAGGGCACATAGATAATCAGGCCCTAACGGTACCTTCTTAACAACCTCCACAGACGAAGCCAGAAATTGCTTTTACACTGTGCTCGTGAACTAGAGCCATAGTGCATAATCCAATGTCCACAAACGGCGATGGCAAGTCCAGTCTCTGCAGTACGCAGCATGGGTCTAAACTGAGAATACAGTAAGAAGCGATTCTGGCTCTGCTGTAAAGGCCATCGATGAATGTGCTCGATGGGTCTCAATATGTACCCAGTCAGCAGAGAGACCCACGTACGTTTGTGCACAGGATAAGTCCTATCCGCAAAGACGGAAAGCAAATTCAATTTCTACTGTTGAGAGGCCAAAGTTAACATGAGACCTACTTGAGTGAGGTGATAGCCCATGGAAGCCGCAACGGAGCGCATCAAGATTGCCCAGACGGAAAGGGGGCAAAGGGACCAGGCAAGGGAGCAGCGTGGCAAATGGGTATACATATTTAAGCATATCTTGACGCGTTTTAACGCCGTATATTGGAGTAGGTTATCCCTTGTGGAAACGAGAATGTCTTGAAACAATGACAGCCTTATGTATGTTGTGCTTTTGCTTCTTCTTCGCTATTCACGAGAAAGCCGTGAGACCGCCCCGGCATACCAGCTTAAGAAGCATCTAAGCGGGCAAGAGGTTCGACCCGCCAAGCGCATCAACGCCGCCCCCTGATAATTGCATGGGCCGTTACTTCTTGGGCACTGTCTGTTCCGTGGATTTAGGCCTTGTACGCATCAAGTTCTAGCGGCTTGGGGATGGTTACGCAATGCTGATGGCTGACTGACTGTGTTGACTCTTCATGTCTCTTCTGGCAACCTTAGTATGGCCTGCTTGAACCACGGCCAATACGTTTTTTCAATCCATCGCTTCAGGTATTGTAACACACACACAATCTGATACACGCCTGTGGCCTTCGCCGTAGAGCCAATGTGCTGACTAGTCCATAATGTCTGCTCAAAGTATCAGCTTCAAAGGCAACGCCGTCGGACGGAGTAGAAATGTCAAACTTACCACCTCATCGCTTCGTTTGGTACTCGCTACAAATACCCATTCGCGTCCCTGGATGATGATTCCCGGCAGGAACTCTGGTAGCTGCGTCTTGGGCTCCGTGCGCCCAACCAATCGGTCCAAAGACCGCCATTGCGCGGCATGCCATGTAACCAGCTGGGCTTCAGCGTTGTTCATTCCTTCCCCATGAATCTTAGTCTCGATGGAAAGAGCGATCGGTCGCGCCTGAAGTGGTGGGAAGTCGGTGTGGTTGATGGATTGACTAGCCAGTGCATCTTGGTCGCGAATAGACTGGATGGCGATGGCTGACAAGGCATCAGGTCTGATACATGCGCAAAAGTCGACCTTGCGGCTTATGGGATCGGCATATTCGGGAATAATTTTGGCGGACGTGCTGATGGCAAGAACATGTCAGAAATATTCAACACGAAGGTCTGGAAGAGTCTTACCAAGGAGCAAATGCAACAAGATTGTCAGTCTTAGACCACAGGCCAGAGAAGGCGAGTTCGAGGATGCGGCTGTGGACAATTGAGTTCCAGCCGGCTTCGTCCATTTGCTCATTGCGGCAGCTGATGCCACGTTCCATGATGTCCAAGACTGCGGAAACTGAGGGCGTGGGGCCAAGAGTACTGCGCAAGCCGTCTCGGGACACTATCTCTTGCTCATAGAAGAAGTCTTCAAATACGTCTTGCTCATACTCTGGATGCGATGTTTGGGCGTCTTCAATCGAAGCCTGAGTGTAACCTTTGGTCAGCAAGCAAGCACAGCGACAAAGGGACATGGTAGATGCGAGAATCACACCTTTTCTGCCAACCCAATGATGCCGATTCCTCTATCATATCGACCAATATCCTTCCACAGACGTTGTAGCGAGGCTGGAATATCCTCTCTGATCGTAAACTGTCGTGCAATAGCATCCCTTACAGCCCAAGTACGTGCCAGCTTCTTCGGAGAGACGGAGCCACTACGGCGCGAGGATGCAGTAAGCGGCGCGTTTCCCCAACCAGGGACCATTCGAATCTTTTTGCTTCTAGGCGTCTGGTCGTCATCTTGGTTCGAGGCGATGCTGGAAGAGTCAGGTGTGTCGTGTGACCGTTTCGTTGGCGAGACGGACATGGTTAATGACGTCGGAGGGGTAAGACGGCATAGCCGTTTCGATGAAGTCTTCAAATTTTCTGCATCTGTGAGACGGCGCTTTACGAGTTTCTTGTCTGCCACGGTGCGAGTTGCGGTGAATGGCGAATCTGGAGAATCTGGGCAAGGCGATAGACCGTTGAGCCAAGCCTGGACATTTTCCTGCAAACGATTTGTGGTTGTGGTCATTTGATTAATGCTGAGAATCGCACGCCAGTGACTTGACTTGAAACAAAAAAGAAGACGCGCATTCTCGGTTGGGTTGAGGAGGTCGTCGTTGAGTCCTGACCTTTTTTGAAGCGTGGCTGCGACGTCGTGATGGATCGCGTCGCCAACACCGTGGTGGTGAGCTTTGCAGAGTGCCGAATGAAATGTCATCCAAGTTTCGGCTGTTGGGTGTTGTGGCTCATGGCCCGTGCTGTCGCGCGGGGCAACTTACTGTCGCATTGCGGCTTATGTAATGTGGCTCATTGACCGGTAGGGGTGGCTTGTCTGCGCCAGAGGGCGGCTGTGGCCGGTTTCAAGATGGATGCCGCCACCAGTACGTACTTTCTGTCCCCCACCTCTGACTAAGGAATGTTATCCAATAGACGGCGCACCTCAAAACTGGTCGTAATTCCCTTTTTGTACCAAGCCATGTGATGTTTCCTTGGAAATCAGTTCATTTCGCTGAATCAGGTCTTGAATCAGGCTTTGAATCTCTCTCAAACTCTGCACCAGTTACGCAAGACAACTACAAATCCTTCATGCCGCTGTTGGGCCGCGAGTGTGAGGTAAGGGGTCAATGGGATGTGTTGTTGAGTGTGAAGACTGACTGGCTATGGACATATCCCGACTATCTATATAGTGTGTGGAAGGTCTCTTATACTCGCGTATTCTTAGAACACTTAGTCGTACTTGTGTAAAACCATATTCTCTCATAGGCGTAGTATGACAATCGTTGTAATGAGTGTACTGGCATGGGCCTGAGAGGTTGAACGTATGCTGACCCTAAGCATTCTGCTGAAATAAATCTGAACAATCGCTAGTTTGTCAGCCAGAATAACTAGTGAAATCTTCCCACTTTTATTCCTTATCTAATCTTTAACATCGCACCTGCTGCTGAAAAGAAAGGAATCCAAGTAAGTTGTGGCCCGCCCCTGGAAGTGCGTTTCAGGAAGGATAAACGTCAAATACGTCACGTGACCACTATCACACGAAAAGATAAAGAATGAGCGCTCATGAGTAAGAGGGACGGACGCTCGTGGATGAGTAGAACGGACGTCGGTTCGGTGAAGAAGACGCCACATAGGATGAGTTGGGAATCGAGATTTGTATATGGAATGGACTCGAGCCGGGCTCGAGGACAGACTTTCCATAGCTTCTTCAGCAATCAACTTAGTATCAGATCCTACGATCTCTTTCAGCGTTCCCCACTGAGAAGAACCCTCTTGACAAACCTACGTTTGATCACCACAGCCCTACTGTACCAATGACATGCCGAATCACGACCTGATTTGCCTAGCACGGATCTCCGAGCGGTGGGTGTCACCCTGGCGGTCCTGTGATGTCTGGGCGTCTGTGAATTTAGTCGTGATTCGCTTTTTGTACCTAGCCATGTGAGTTCCTTGGAGACCAGTTCATTTCGCTAAATCAGGTCTTGAAATCACTTGCCGGAACTCTTGGCCCAAATGACACGTCGTCTGGTACGCGACAATTTAGGCTTTGAATCCCTTCTCACCTCTGTACTGGCTACGCAAAACCGCGGCACGTTCTATCCACCGCGTATCAACCGGCTGATTTGGAGACATGGAGGGAGACATTCTTACGAGCGTCCAGCTATCAATTATCGACGACGCGCAGCTTTTAGTCTGTTCTCGGGACGACTGCCGTATTGCTCTATCGCCGACCCCGAGCGGTGTGCCCGAGCACCTACGTTCGCGACATCAGACACCGGTAGAGAGGCGCAAACAGGTGACTTACACACTACGGCGTTCAGATCTGCGCCTCAAGGAGCCTACTTCTGTTGAACCACGACCCGACGGCGTTCTCATTGATAGCCGGCTCCGGTGTAACGATGGATTTCTTTGCGATCTCTGCCCGTTCCGCACCATGAGCAAGCCGATGATCGCGCGGCATCTCAATAGAGAGCACTTTCGGGCGACTACTGGGAGGTGGGCAAGGAGTCACGCTACAACTGCCTCGTCGTACATGCCGGTATACTTACAGGCCTGGGTTCGTAACCCGCCCCGGTCGCAATACTGGACTGTTTCTCGGGCCGATGCTGCCACGACGGCAGTCAGGCCCGTTGGACGCGATGAAGAGCTGCGTCACTTATACGACGTCCTGGCGCGTGAAGAGGCGTGCCGTCAGCGGATCAGCCGTACCCAAGGGAGGGTGCCTTACTCTACTGCCCAGGAGGCGTCTTCCAATAACACAGCAACGGCATACACGGAACTTCGACCCTTGCTAGAGCGGACGGGATGGGAGCGGGTGTATACCAACGTGGATCGGCAGCTTCTCTAGTCGCTGACTTTTCGGCCAGTAGAGCGTTCGTATCGCCCTCTTCTTCTGTCGGCAGGCCTGTCGCAGCATGATAATGATATCGTTGGCCCTGCTGATGACGAGGCTAAGATTGCAGCGCTCTGCCACACGACGTATAATACCATCAACCGATGCGAAGAAACGGCAAGAACATCCAGCAGGTACGCACTCTGCTGGCTACGTAGTGTGCACCCGAGCAACTGCTACCCGAAGCCGTTTACGCTTGTGTCAAAGAAGAATACTCGAAAACGTTACATTTCCGTGCTCCAAAGGTTTGTGTCGCTGATCTTCCGGGTCTATCGGTTGTCAACAGATCTCCGACGAGACGCAGCCGGCGTGTCCCTCACGGAAGAGCACTGGGTTGTCTGTGGGAAGGTCTGGAACCACCCTAGTCTGAACATGGCAACTCCTCAACGTGGGGAATGGGAGAGTCTGAACACAGGTATCCCCGCAGACTGCGCATGTGAAGATATGGGGGAAGTCAGCGACAGGGATGGTTGGGAAGAGGATGACAGCGATCTTGACGACCAGCAATCACTAGCCAGCAGCAGCGACGACGAGGGTTCTCAGTTCGACGATCCTGAAGAGTCTTTTTGCGACGATAGCAGTCAGAACGAATGCGATACCAGTACCAACACGCAATTTCCAAAAAGACCGGAAGCCGAGGGAGTAGAGGCCGCGGGCGCAGGTAGCCTAGACGAGCTTTTGTTTGAGCTGATCATGCTATTCTGCACACAGGAGAGTCAAGACGGGGATCCTAGTCAGACCTTACTGGTTTACTTCTCTGGAATTCTGGGATTTACCAAGGACTTCCAGAGCTTCCAACCGCCCCGAAACTATACGAGCCATCTTGCTACGCTCATCTACATTCAACGCCTTCTTTTTCTTGAATATGCAGTTCCGAAGGGGGGATATGCCGAGATGGGCATACCAGAGCGGAGCAGACAGGTCGGTCTTGCTAGGCTTCGGGACGTGAGGCACAGGTTTACTGTCCTTGGTGCAGAGTCCCCATTCGAGGAGATGTTTTCCCTGCTTTGTTTTGGCAGGAAGATAGCCGCCAACAGCACCCCACCTATCGTTCTTCACTGGAGCGACGACGAGCAGAAGGTGACTGCGTCGGGGGCCTGTTCCGTTACTATGGAAGATTTCAGGAGTTTGCCGAAGGACCTCGTCACAAAGGCAGATTAACTTTGTCGTGAGCTTCTATACCATCTTCCACCGATCGAAGACCTCGGACATATCCGGGATGACTTTACAAAGTCAGGTATGGGGTTTTGTCTTCTCCATCATGTGGCAAAGAAGCTTTCAAAGGAGCACATTATCCTATGTAGTCGAGCTTGTGCAGGAACCGAGACGAGGCTGGCGTCTAACGAGAAATGGCGTCTTTCGCTTGTACAGCGCTACATAACGAAGAAGAAATTATTTCTTGAGCATATTGCTGCGCTCATGCATATCACTGGCGGCGAAAAACCTAGGAGTTTCGACATCCTTCACTTCCGGTGCGAGAATACAGGTGCCGCAGAGCGCGGTATATGTGTATAAAGCATCATTGGTCTATCTGACACGGAGCCCAAAAGCCAAACGGTCAAAAAAGCTGGAGACTGGAAATTCACTTTATACAAATGGTTCAAAGCTTACAGTTGACGAACCTAAGGACCGAATTATTGAAACGACGATTCAAACGAAACCTATCTCGATAGGCTATGAGATCCGAATCCTTGCCCGGTCTGGCTCCTGCATGCGAGCTCCTGTGTACAGTATCTCTCGCGCGTGCGGACAAAGGTTCCGTATGCATTTATTCCCCAGGTGCCCTCCGTCTGGTCAGCTAGGGTGGCCGGGTCAGCTGCTGGGAAGCTGGCTCTGTTGACAGCAACGCAGCAGGGAATCGGCATATCATCGGTGATGACGGCAGTACAAGACAGGATCAGAGACATGGTCGGACTGCGAGCGAAGCGTACACCCGAGTCCTCTTCGACATCACTGGAATGAACATATGTCGAGTGCGGTGGTGATACGAGCGTCGGACGCGGTGTAGAGGGAGCCAACGCATTGGGCCCCTTGAGGTTGTATGGCTTGACCTGATGCTCGTCAACAAGAGAAGAAGTACCAGATAGAATGTTCTGACAGCTAGACTTCCGCTGAGTAGATCTCCGTCGTGCATCCGTGTCTTGCACCACCATGGACTAGGTCGTCAATCGAGAACGCTGCCCAGATGCGCGGCTACCACGATCACGCTTCGCCGTAGACTCTAGAGTCGCTGCCACCTTCTTGTGCCCGATGTCATCGTCGCAGACATCCTCTCCCAAAGCGTGCTTAGGATTGGCAGCCTAGGACGCATCCCCGGGATTCTCGAACGGATCGATGCGGACGCTGCGACCACTGATAGGCGGCGCAGTGGCATCATTGCTAGTAGCTTCAGGAGCGGCAGCAGACTCAATATCAGCAACGGACTCATCGTCAGCAGCGAACCCATCGTCACAAGCAGCCTCTTGACGACGATACTCAGCATTGGTATGGCCAAGAAGACTCGCTGGAGCTGAGGGTTCTCCTCATCAGGGATAGCTTGATCGTTACCAGCTCCGCTCATGACCAAGCCATCGTTATTACGATCACCAGAAGCCACGGCGACATTGCGGAATCCGCTCAGTCTTGTCTCCATAGCGTCGATAAGGCCCTCTGAGTCGGACTCTGAGCCGTAATTTGAATCCTTGTTGCTGGAGATGATCTGAAGACCGGACCGCTTGATAGGAAGGGCGGCGCAACTGGACATTGCCGTAGTGAGTCTTGATGTGGGCCAGGCGCGATGGGGAGAGTTTGAAACTCACGAGTGTTCTCCCGATCTATACTCTCGAGATCACCGATACCACCGCTACTAATGCGAGCACTAGCAGCGGCAATACGCTTAGCTGTACGAAGCTTAGAACCAGTGGATACCCGGTTGAAACGCTGAGCAGAAGCGAAAGTGGAAGTAGTGCGCCTGAGCCTTCTCTCCTCATCATGCGTGTTCCAGGCGTGCTTGGTGCGACTCTTATCTGTTCTGGACCAAATAGATTATAACTTCTCAGAGTACCTGGGAGCAGGTGGGTGCGCCGGCGTGACGTCTCAGATGACGTCGCCTCGAACCTGAATAAGGTGTGGTTGACGAAGGCAAAGTCCTTATTCAGAGTAGGGAGTGGTAGAGGTCAAGGAAGCTCGCCTGGTCCGCCTTGTTACGACGGCGTATACGTCGAGGCGTGTTTGCATCGAGCTTGAGCCCACGGACAATTAACTGAAGCTTCTTGGGAGCAAGTATTAAGTAGACCGTTTTGATGTAGAAGAACTAAAGCGATCCAGTTTTGTTCAAATTCGCTGCTATTCTAGTCCACGTTATTACTGATGTGAGTTTGGATTGTAAGCCATAACCTGCTATTGAAGCGATCTTTGAGGGCGGTCTTAAGGTACTGCTTGACATGATTCGCCTGTATCAAGCGTGCATCATCCAAACGATCGTTTTTACTGTTGTCGTTGTCATTAATGGTGTTGATGGTGTTGATGCTCTCACAGTAACGTAAGGGGCCGTACGTGGGCTCGCTCGAGATGGAGGGCTCAAGCGCGTACAAGTGACTCAGCAAGAGGCTGATGACCTGCCTGGTTGATCCGAGGAATTCGCGTTCCTTCATGTCGTTACGTTGGTGATTGCGAAACTGTTCAAGAGATGCCAAAACTTTGATAGCTGTTTTAGACCATTGATCGACAGGCAGACGATGTTTTTCCGATTCCAACCCCTCGTATGGGGTGATTAACGACGGATACGAGAGATTCGGACTATCCTAAGTTGTTCTCAGCGACGACAGTTGGCAGGCGATATCAGGACGATAAATTGAATAAAGCATTTCTGCATGTTACGATGCGTGGAACTACTTGGTGAAAGAGAAATTCCTAAGAATGGGTTCCATTGCTCTTCATCTTGGCTTTTCGTTTGATCGCCATCAGGCGTGCACTTCTTCTGACCTTCCTTTGGCTACTTTCGTTAGGCTGCCGTCGCTTTGATGCTTGTGTTTCGTTGCTCTGGCCTCTACATTTAGAAACTGAAGAAGCCTAAGTTAGCAGCGTCTTACTTCGAATTGAGGTCTGACGGGCCTTTAGAGTCCTCTGATCTATGAAGGAGTTTTTGTGATTCGGTATTCCAGCAGCAGAGGGCGTCTGCATTCTTTGTACCTCTTAATTAGTGTTCAGTAATGGGGATGATATGAGGATGGCCCTTACTATCTCTTGGTTTTGTTTGTTCAGCGGGATGGCCATAACTGAGGGGGCTTGTTTGAGATCAAGAAAACATGATCGGTAAGTCAAACTTTCAAATGTCACAGGGTTTAAATAGCTAGCCAAGTTTTCTTTCGCTGCCTTGTTACTGTCATCCCTGTCGAGTCATCGTCGAATCAAATTTATAGGGGGCACAACGTGACACAAACCACTGAATTGGATTACGGTTACTTAAGTCATCACATCTTGTAACCTGCAGGGTATGTTGTCAGCAAGCCTGTTCGGGTCACGTCAAAAGTCGGCACTTTAGGACCAAGTGAGGTCGGAGATGGTCCTTCCATGATATTTAGAATATTCAGGTGGGTCTAAACCGCAACTGCATCTTGCTTTCATATTTGCTGTAAGATAATTGACTTCACTGTTTTCCATTTCGTGAGCGGCTATGAGCCAAGATTGGTGTAATGCTTTTCAGTACTAATCAATGAGAACGACTATCTTTGGGAAACATCCCTCGGAGGGCTCTATTGGGGTTGCGGCTCGTTGCGAGTTACTCTGTTCGTTGGTTATCGCCGGGTGGACCCTGATGAGCACTCAATTAAAGTGATCACACAGTGAATGGACTTTACCAAAGTCTTTCGGTCCCGTTGTATTAGGGTTCTATAACTAGATAATTCAGCAATTTTTCCGTCTCGATAAGTGGTAGCCTTTAGGTTCGCTGAATAACAGACCATCGGCTCATCACAACCGTATGTAAAACGAACTGGCATTTGCGCGGAGTATGATAGAATGTGTGACTTTGTGATGGCGAGACACATCTCTTTCTAGGCATTTAAGCGAAGCTTCTCGCCGCTACAAAGGCGAATCTAAAAGTTATTCGGGAACCGCGTCGCGCGCCTGAATAGATATCATTTGTATTCATCACAGCATATGTACCTTACTACTCTATTCCGGAAGATTGATATCTGCCAGGCTGATGTTGATTGGAGACGTCCGAGACACCCTACGGGACAGATGTTATGTCACGCACTCTTGAGATACTACTACGTTTTCTGAACTGTAAAGGCTCTCTTCCGGAACCAGGACTGATATAAAAAAGAAACTTAGTCATTATTTTATTGACACCGGGATTCACCGCATACTCCCATTCATCAGCATCAGCTAAAACCATGCCAGCCAATGTGGATCCCTCAGATAATATTAATCACTCAAAGCAACCCCTAGCTTCGAGATTGGTAATGTCACACAATGAGTAATCGTCCCATACAAAGCTCGGTGTATACACGTCAAACAAACGCACTCATTAAATTAGGTTCCAAGTATTTAAGTCAGACTATCTGCACCGACTGTTGCCTTGCGAGCATACGTCCGACAGATCTCCAGACATGTTTGCAAAGTCTTTCTCAATCTTGCTGTATTGCGTCGCTGCCGTGTACGCTCATAATATTTCCAGAAACACAGGGCCCAAAAAGCCAGAAATCGGCTGGAAAGCAGCCGATTTCCCTCGGGCCTGTCAGAACTGGGCGGTTTCGGACTACGAGATGGTAGCTCAGTGCAACGACACCACTTCAAGGTTTGTGTGGTCTCGTCTGAAGCTCAGCGAGTGTCTCTGGAACGATGAGGGTACACTCAAAGCCAACGAGAAGTAAGCTAGTTGAACGTGATTATGGTGCCGCTTGAACTCACGTTTTGTACCAGCGGAAACTTTCAAGATTGGTGTTCCAATTGCTCTATTGACGGGAGCCAGTACTCTTGCAATTGTAAGCCAGACAAAGACAGCATTGAGGTGCCTAGTGCCATTGACCTGGGTATGGACTTTCTCTATCGTCTTTCTATTGACTCATCCAATTAACGTTCGGAACATAGGCCGAATCATAGGGAATTTCGATGGCCGTCTCTGTTGTGGGAGAACGCGATTTACTTGCGGAGATGGAAGTCTATACGGCTAACGTAGGTTTGGTTTACTTACCCATAATTCCGACGATAACTTTCATTGTTCTGCGTTTGATTTTGTCTATATCTTAATACAGTCTGTACTTTGTTTGACTGTTATGGCGAAGTCTTTTTATGTTCTAAGCGCTTGAGATGTATGTGGATCGATAGTTTTTGAAGCCGCTCGGCTTTTCACTCAGGGCACGTTATATATAGAGCTTCTGTGGCTGTTTGAGGATGTGCGTCTTCTAGTGGGGGTCTATTCTCTAAGTTGTTCTTGGAATTATATTTTACTGTGTCAAATACAATTTGAAGCTTTATTTGACTTGAGTTTAGGTCCATCGGTCTTCTGAACATAGCTAGCTAATTGAACCTTGATTATCTATAACTATGGTTATTTTGGTTTATATTAGTCGCAGAGACTTAAAGATATAACTATGCTTGAATACCTTTTTTTTAGTTTCGCTTTAGGAAAAAGCTTATGAAAAAATGATACAAGATTAGAAACTCTAGTAGCGGAAGTATCGAAGGTTAGACAACTTGAAGACTGTGCAAGCCGTCGCATAATTTACAAAAATGCCAAGATGATGCGTAAATTCTTTGAAAGTTCGCCACTATGAGAGAAGGACTGTCATGTACTAACATGGCATATGCTAGCTAACGAAGTCTTTATGGCGTTTCTTAGATATTGTAATTCATTTCATGCTTATATATTTAAGTGACCCTACTCCATTATTACTTCCCGTGAACTATGTTTGTCTCGCTTTATCAATCACTCTTTTCCAGATGAAATCCGGACACTCCAGGCTTATCGTGACACCCAACAGCCAGAATACTCACGCAGAATCATTTGACCCGCAAACCCATGCCTCGTACAAGTCATCTAACCGCATAACGGCTAAAGGCAATTGAAGCGGAGCCATCCGGCGTTCTGCTAGAGGAAGCACTTGCTGAAGAATATGTTGACAAAGCGCTCGCTGAAGCGGCCGAATTGACACGTCCGTATCAGAGAAAATGACATTCAACTCTTGTGCCCCGGCCTCGTTTTCATCAAAATTGGCTATTGAGAGATGATTGTTTCCATGGTGGTCCATAGACATGTCGGTGACTTTTGGCCAGCGCAGACATCCGCGAGACGCAAGAAAGTCCATGAAATACAGAGCTTTAGGTATGGACAAGCTGCCATCAGTCGTGTACCGGCAACAACGATGGAGTTTCGTCAGGATAAATTGCAGTGATGTTTGTAAACCTTCCAACGGCGACCAAACTCTCGTACGATCGACGCCATGTTGAATGAGGAATTCCACTTTTGATCTAAAGAGACTCGGTACTTCTTCGTCAAGAGCATTATACCAAGCCTGTCCGACGATCTGTGAATTCACCTCACTGTTAATGTCCGCACCAGCTTCGAGAAGGAACTCCATCACTTCTGATGAATGAGCGTCCGCTTTCGCAGCCTCGATGAGGGCATAGTCAAGCTCTCTCTGGTATTCAGTGCGGTCTGGTTCATTTGCGACCACGCTCTGGTCCCGGAAAACTGGTGCGGCAAGCTTCTTAAGAATCTTCTCCATTGCCATTTTTTTCCAGTCCCAGAACTGCCGCTCCGAGGAGTAGCCGCAATTGGGATCATACCAGAATCCGATGTGGAAGCGACTGCTTGCCGCGAGCGCCAGTGAGCCGAGCAGAGGGCAAGTGCCATTCGCAAGCCAACCGATCGTTTTCTGACAAGACGAACGTCGTCGAGAGTCACTGCTGTATACCACATCGGCACCCACATCTAGCAGGGCGTTGGCTGTCTTGAAACTTGCGCGCACCAATGCCTGATGGAGGAGGATGTTCAGTTCGAAGCTAGCAGCAAAGCGATGCGGATCAGCCTGGTGGCCCAGTATCCCATGCACGACATCGGGCCTGTCATGAGATACGGCCCATGCCAGAGCTGTAGGGTCTTCTATTGCTCTACGATAGAGGATGGTATTTGCGACACAATGCAGATGTCGCGATGTACGAGAAAGCCGACTGACAGATGGTGTGTCGTCTATAGAATCGATGACTTGGATCATGATTTCAGTTGCAAGGCTTTTGAGAGAACACATAACGGGCATCACGATCGCCAATATGACTGCGACTGGAGATATACAAGAACAACCTTCCGAGCCAGGTCCATTGTTCTGCGTTAGCCAAGTTTACATAAGAGCCTTCGAGTGCTGCCAGATAGATATCGAGGCTCGTGGAATTATGTTGAATGGTCACGGGCGTCTTTGTGTCGAGTCCAAGTCTTTTTAGAAGGCAATGACGCAACTTAATCACAATAGGTTGACGAGAACTAATCCTGGGTATACACAGCGAGAATATGAAACTGAAATTGTTATTGTCTGACATGATTCATGCCTTGTTCAGTGACGATATAATCTACTAACATTTCCTAGCGCTTTCGTCCTCTCCCGCTACCTCGGCTAGAGCCAAGTTCATTTATAGGATTTTAAGTACCGGTCACTGAAGCCAAAGAACTTGTTAGTGATCTGAGGCAGGTAGGAGCTCAGCATTAACATCAGCAAGATCGGGTTTGTGTGAGCACATGATAGGACGGCCTTTTCAAAACGAAGTGGCACTATCTGAATTTCAAGTTTGTACCTTTGCGAAACCCGATTCACAGGGTTGTGGAAGACGCATACGGTCAAAGGTACCTTTGGGCCATTGCCTAACTGTCACGTAAGAGGCTCGAGACGATTCATGTCAACCAATCCCAAGCTTCCGTCTTTTGACCAACGACGACGAGTACTAAAGCCGAGCCTTCTTTTCATGTCAGTATTAATGGACTCAACTAGCAAAGTGCTTTGCGAAATGTTTACGTTATCGCCGCTCGAGGCTATCACCATAGTCACCTCCATAGCCTACGCTGCAATTCTCAGACAACGGAAGCCTTCGAAAAGTTCTAGAAAATCCAAGGTTTGTGGGAGTCCAGTTAGATATACAGGGGAAAATCGACGGGTCCGCTTTGCGGAATGTACCGAGAAAGCTCTCACTTCGTCGATGCGTCTAAGTGACGAACAAATCCCTCTCGATGTGGAACCAGAGGGGAGACTTGCCCAACATGGCAGACCAATAGTCAAAACGCGAACTGGTCGTTCTGTGAGACTTCCCAAGCGATATAGGGACAATAAGCTTACTTCAAAATCTACATCGGATTGAAGAATGATGCTGGAACGATGCACACCTACGTCCAGCTAATTATACACCGAGTTTCTTTCTCATCACGCAGACGTATTTTTCTTCTATTGCGAAGCGAGGCGAAGTTCTAAGTGGAAGACATATAGTTGAAAGTGGCTTGACTCTTCCAAGTGGTAGACGTATAAGGGGTAGTATGTTGTACAAACCTTACGAGACGGGCAGTCGGTGTGGATAGGTGCTGCGATCCCACTCCGACTGGCAAAGCATCAATTGTAGCTTCGACTTCTTCAGAATCTGGTAGATTGCCTTCAACCCCCAAAAAGGGCTCCGAGGATGGGTTGGATACAAGCACTACTCGCTACCTTCATGCGTATGGCTTCTGTTGACAAAGCCGTGCGCTGATAGAAACTTTCTGGAAGCCCCTCTGATCTGACTGATTGAGTGCAACATAGCAGTATCGGGCTTTCTATACGGCGATGATACGTAGCTGCGTGTCAATAATCGTAGCCCCATAGTTGTGGATAGTAGCTCCCGACAATGCGTCTTTGTATTTCTGCTCTTTCACAGGCTTAAGTGCCTGACATACTCAGTGATATATCGGGTGCTCGCGAGGGAGGTAGAACGACGTCGTCAGCTGCGTCGCTAGCTTTACCAAACTCCGACATAATTTTGGGACATAGAAATTTTTCAAATGAATTACGAGCGTGAAGCTCTTGAAGTAGAGAAAATTACCCTGAATAGGGGGCATACGCTAGCGTTCAGATCAGCCCTGTCAAACGAGGCAAAACTACGCAGTCAGCCAGAACAAGGGATGTATTCAACTTTAGCCTCGGGTTGGCCACCTGGGGTCACCTAGGGCCACCTGGATACAAAATTTAAACACAGAAATGCCACAAATTATTCGGGCGGCTATGAATTGTCGCTAAGAATGTGCGAGTACATCGACTTCTGGCTATCATCCCAACGGAAATGCGTTACATGAATACAATAATACTCACGACCACGGAGAATTGACATAGTCCTTACAAAACTAAGCAACCGACGACCTAGCTTGCCATCCTTTCCCTCTCCAGCTAGCCACCCGCCTACCCCGGACAATCATTAACGCTTGCTGCCTCGGACCAATACCGCGCCGTCCCCTCCACCGTTGCCTACATAAGATCCTAGTTACATGCCATCCAACATAAATTCGACGACTTCGCTCTTCGTAACATGCAAATAAAGCCTGCTGACCGAGCGTGGGAGCGTCCGAATAAAGCAAGAAATATCATCGATGAACTCGGTGGCAATAGAGACGGCCTCTAGCCTCGAAAATCCGGCCAGTGAAACGATACGACCATACTTGTGCGGCGGATTTCCTGTCCCCACAATAAGTTCCAGTCCATGGAGCTGAGTCGCCACTGGCTTCAAAGCTACTAGCATATCTGAAGGTGTAGCAAATAGCTCGGAGTCGGCCTTCGCATCGAATTGGAAGCTACATTCCACCACGCGAAGTCTAGGGCAGTTGTTGTGTGGGAAGTGTTGGGTGCCCTGAGAACTTGTATCGTCTTTGAAAAACTGGACATTGATGAGTCGAACCTTTCTGACATTTGGAAGATTCAGTTCTTCGTTAAGCATCCCAAGATTCATGACGCAGTCATCAATCCTGATTTCTTCGAGACTAGGTGCCGCGTCGAAAAGACCAAAACAGGCGCTCAAACACAGCGAGCATTGACGCCGTAGATACTGTACTCTGAGAATCTTCAGGCTCAATAATGGAGTTTCCCTCAATCGTGTGAAATAGGATGCACTCTCAATGCCAGAGAGACGTAGGTAGAGATGAGTAAGGTTCGGCAGCACGTAAAACAGGTAACGCAAGATGACTGCCTCACCCCCCCGGTAATCGTAGGTCGGATTTGCGTCGGATTTTGGCAGCTTTCGCCTGAGGTATGGAAGAGTCTTCTCCGAACGGACGAATCGATCTGCGGTCGTATCCAGTGAGAGAACTCTTACACCAGTAGCGGTTGGGTTTTGGTCAATTGAGCGGACAGTAACATCCCATTCCCACCTGCTTATGTCAACTTTTAGACAACGTGGTAACTGACCACAGTCATTAGACAACAATTTAGCGTATTTTTTCGCTTGAACTGGCTTACCTTGCTGTGTCTTGTGGATACATTGATACTCATCTTTGCTGTGTTTATTTGGCGGAGAGATGCAAGTCAGGAGATCAGACGATAGTAGAACAGCAGAGACGACAGTCGTGGACCTGCAAGGCATATATGTATCTTTATCCTGCAGTGTATTGCACAAATACACTGTCTAAACAACAGCTAGCATCTATATACAGATTGCATGCGCTTTGGCTCCTTTCTACTAAACAAACCGTGGTTAACAAACTTTGGGGGGGAAACGAACGTCCGTCACAGTATAGCCAAAAAGCAGGGAGATGCCATGTGCCCTTAACAAATGGACGAACACCAGTAAACATTTCAAGGAACTCATCTAAGTCAGACAATCGCAGCAAAAAAGCTAGCCAAGAAGTATTAGCTGCTATCCGTTACCAATACTAGTGGCGTTAGAGCCCTTAGATTGACAGATGTAACAGCCGCGATACAACATGCTATTGTATGTAGAGATCTTCTGACCAGTCGGTTAGTAACCGATCTATGAAGATTAAGCTTCTAAAAACCAGGTGGAGATGCTGATGTGGGTCAACATGATTCACCAATTGGGACGGATTCTTTGCACAAAGCAAGCTAGATAGTGGAGTTGGACCCATCTCTCCGCACAAACATATACCCTTTGACGTGCGTTTGGCTGAAGGAGGAAGAGTCTGCAGAGCGGAACTTCCACGGCCAGGGAGCGGAATAGGCGGCGCTGGGAAGGCGGTCAGGAATGGCAGCATCCAGCCTCTGGTTCGGCCGGCGTTTTGACCCACCTCGCGACCCCAGCTCGTAACATCCGGAGCTGCTTGGCATGAAGAACACCGCCACCTCCACCGTTCAGCTCTTTCGAGACTCCCATAGGTGCCAGACTTTGACCTCTCAGTCTCATCTAGAGGTGACGATGGGTGCCGTGAATCTGAGAAAGGACCCGGGGAGACGTCAATTTTGTTACACCTCAGAAGTTGCTGTGGGCCTTTCATCTACTAAAACCGGTCATAGATTCTAATCTGACTTCTGACCGTGTAGTAGGTAGATGTTACTGTTGGACGGGATGGCTGATGATAGGGCCCGAGCGAAGGATTACACAGTAGTGAACAACGATGAGCGTAACACATCATACGATCAAGGCTAGGAACCGTTATGCCACATCACGCCTACCAAGAGTGAATTAGATGGCATTGATCAGGAGCAAGACAATCGCAAATGAGCAATGCCCCATACGAGCAGATTCACACAACGACAGCAACACATCGAGGGAGTTCGTGCTCCTACACGCCATTTTGGTAGTAACATCGTTGAGCAGGCTACGTTCAAACCATTTCCATCATATGCCAAGGCACGGAGCCACTCGCCAGTTAGCGTCCTCGAGCCTTATACTCCAGTGCCCCTATCCCGCCGAATAGTTCGTTGGCCAAGCGCCCATGATAATCACAACGCCTCATTTCGAACATTCGTATCTCGTATACCTCATCACACCAACAAACCTCTCCATTCCTGCGACCAGGCCCATCATCCAACACTCCGCAGGCAGGCATAAGTCCTTGTAGGATACATTTGAGTGTGGCGAAAACAAAAGCCGGCAGTCTGCTTGACGAACTGACTGGCATATCGCTGAGGCAGCTCTTCCTACATAGACCAATCACGTCAATTCAAGCGCGGACGGGGGAATAACGCCTTAACAATAGTAACAACGACCATCGAAACAACCCCAAATCCATTTCATACCAGGATCCCTCGGACTATCATCATGTTATTTGCCTTCTTATCTCTTACGATGATGACCCCGTATTAGTGTAACTATATTTCACCACCAACAGCATAGTCCGTAATCTGGAAGGTGGCAAACATGCCGCGCTGGCGGCTGGTGAATGACCCAGGGTTATATCGGTTATATGACGTTACCGTTGCCTGCACATCGCCAGTGCACCACTAATTGAGCCTCGTTACGATTGCTACGTTCAAATACAAAGCAGTCGGTCGTCCATGCGCTAGAAATATTATAGGAGGCTGATTGTTACCACCAAGCTTTTGTTTGCCTCTGGCCTCTCTTCATCAGTTATTTAAATTGCAGTTGTGCACGCTTTCCTCACGACTACGGTCAGCCACAATCATCAAAATGTCCAACCAAATTAACAGTGGGAATGATGTTGAAAAGAGAGAGCCAGACGAGAACGTTAATACGCGGCAGCCTTGGAAACCATCTAGGCACCAAATGGTCATCATTGTAACCTTATCGATTATGTCTTTTGTCATCGCTTTAGACGCCACCGTCATCGTCACCTCCCTCTCGGTAAAGTCTCACTCCTTCTCGGGAAGCTGGTATCTGGGGAAAAAAAACAAGAAAAAGACTGACCAGTACTCTGAACCAGTCCGTCATCCAAGACATTCGCGGAACATCTACGCAGGCCTTCTGGGTAGGCACTGCGTACTTGATCTCATGCGCTACTGTCATGCCGTTCCTGGTATCGCTTAGTGACATCTTCGGCCGGCCTGTCATTTTGATCGGCAGCCTGGTGGTTTTTACCATTGGTACAATTTTGTGCTGCGTTGCTGATAGCATCGCACTTTTGCTCGGCGGCCGTGTGGTCCAGGGCATCGGCGCTGGCGGGATGTATGTGCTCAGCCTGGTGGTCTTCACCGACATTGTGCCCCTTCTCCACAGGCCCAAGTTTTATGGCATTATGTGAGCATCGACATTCCATCAGGCGATCCGCAGAAGAGACGTACTAAGGAATGAGACAGACAGCTAGCGTGGGCGGTCGGTTCGCTTGTTGGTCCCGTCATTGGGGGCGCCATCGCCGAGCACACCACGTGGCGGTGGATCTTCTACATCAACTTCCCCATCTGTGCATACTCCCTCATCGCCGTGCCCGTTCTTCTAACTCTGAAGCCTCCCACGCGCACGTTTGCTGAAAAGCTTCAGCTTGTCGACTGGCTTGGCGGTTTTCTTTTCATCGGCTCTATGGTGACGTTCCTGGTCGGTCTCTCCTGGGGTGGCAATGACTTTCCTTGGCGCAGCGCACAGACGCTGGTGCCGGTTTTCATTGGCGCCGCCGGGTTGATGACCACGCTGTTCTACGAGCATCGTTTCGCCGAAGTCCCGTTCGTGAAGAGGACACTCTTCACAGACATTAGCTCCATCACTGTTTACGTTCTTGGTCTCCTTCAAGGATTTATTGTAAGTAGAGCTATAACAAACAACGGAACGCCCTAAAGACCCGCTGACCCTGGATCAGCTCTATGGCCAACTCTATTACGTCCCGTTCTATTTCCTCTCAGTCCAACAGAAGACGCCGACGATGGCGGGCGTGGCAATGCTTCCTGTTACGCTCTTGCTGGTTCCCGGCTCCATCATCTCAGGCGTCCTCGTATCCCGCTTGAACGCTTACCGCTGGTCTATCTGGATGGGCTGGATTCTGGTAGCGGCTGCTTCAGGCCTTTTCGTCAGTTGGAGTGTTGATACCCACTTGGCCGTCAACGTCGTCACTCTCGCTATCGCTGGCATCGGACACGGCCTCGTCCTCAACGCGCAGACCTTTGTGACGGGCGCCATCGTCGATAAACGTGATTCAGGTGCCGCGGCCGCCATGTATCTATTCTTACGCATGTTGGGGTCCGCTGTCGGTGTCAACATCGGCTCAACAACATTTCAAAACGTCATGGCTGCAGAGCTCGAGAGGAAAGGCATTGCAAGAAGCATCGCGCAGCACGCCGAGGAGTATCTCGTGGTTCTCCGGACGCTGCCTGATGATCCGTTCAAGAGAAGCGTGCTGCAATCGTATGCCTCGGGTCTCAAGGGCGTACACTGCGTTTACACTGCGTTGGCGGCGATTGCATTTGCTGCAAGCTTCTTGATCCGCCACTATGACCTCAACAAGGAACATGTGTCAGCTCACAAACTACAGGAAATTAGTTTCATGAGAAAACAGAAAACAAAAACACCAGGTTTCGGCAGATGCGTAAGTCACAACTAAAACGCAGCTCCCTCGTGTCTCTCAGCAGGAGCCGAGCTGAGATAAAAGCCATAGCACAGTCCGGCATTGCTGAAGCTCACGCTTTTGAACGCGAGGAGACTCAGGAGAGCGTATTCGATAACCATGTCTATGTGGTAAATTGCTGGGGGGCATACAGCTTCGCCCGTTAGTAACGTACTGGGAAAAAAGAATAATACGATTTTAGTCTGCAAAATGCAATGGAGCTCCTAGTATTCTGCTGGCCTCTTTATATCATTGTTCCGGCGATGAAATTTTGAAACAGAATGTAGCGGAGTCTAGACAATGAAGAGTTCTGTTTGTCCAAGTGGCTCTTTCTTCCCCATGCTTCTGTCCCCTAGGTAGACCGGAATGCTTCTTGGAACGAATGAACCATAGCGTATATCAAGATCACATGTTAGTACCTCTCGTAGTCTTGCTTGCAAGCCCATTGGTTTCCGCGTTAAGTATGGCGACGTCGCTATCTAGTCTTATGTACCGTTGCTGCCTGGTTCGGTAATAATAACAGTAAAGATTAGCAATAGGAAGTGTAACGTGCTAATTGTTCATAATTAAGTGGTTATGGATACAGGTCTGGAAATGGTAAAACACCCTGTTTTGTGAAGAGTTCTGGATCGTAAGCAAACATAACCTGCATCTGAGTTTGGGTATAACAACACCTGTTAGTGTGCTCCATGAGAGTTATTCTGAGTTATTCTCTGGCTTCGCCACTTTTTCTTTTGTTTTTATACCTTTTCTTGATCCCATATATATCATTCGCGACGGTGTTGTGGGTGAAATATGCCTTCAAGATTTCCTTCTGGATCATCATTCTAAATCCATAGCCCTACGACATTTAGAATACACTTTGCTCTTGTGTGGATAATTCGGAGTATCCCTTCACGTATTGACCCATCTGCGTTGAAATAACTATCTTTGACAGAGACTGAGATCTCGAAAGTATGCCATCGCAACAGAATAGGGGCCCAGAGCTCCTCGGCGTGCAGGCGGCATTCCTTGCGGCAGCCTGGATTGCCACATGTCTCTTATACGTAAAAACATCCCTCACGAAGAGTCATACAGTCGACGATGGCGTTATGTATCTTTCAACCGTGAGCCTTTCTTTCCAGATCGTCACCGAACGACCGGTCTGACAACAGCCAAGGCCCTGTACTCCGTTTACGCAGCCGTCGCCGTCCACGGTATTATCAACGGCGGCATAGGCCGACATACCTCAGATCTGGACCCAGGCAGTATTGTTATAGCACTCAAGGTCTGGTACACGTGCGAGATTCTTTACGCCTTCATATCCGCCCTCATCCGGACCTCGATCTGTCTCTTTCTCCTCCGCATCTTCAACCGCGGGACAAACAAGCTGGCCAAGAAGATGCTGCAAGCCAACATCGTCTTGGTCTGGGTCTCGTCTTTGATTTACCTCTTCATAGTCGTCTTCCAGTGCAACCCGCCCAACTATTACTGGGCCAAGTTCGAAGGACTTCAGGGCAGCTGTCGCCCTGCCCATCTCGTGCCGAACGCAACAGTCGCCCACAGTGTTATTGCCGCCTTGAGCGACTGGGTGATTGGCATATTACCCATGTCGATTCTTTGGCAGCTTCAGATGAAGCTAGAGAAGAAGATTCGGTTGTTATGCTTTTTCGGAATCGGTATGATGTAAGCCAGAATCCCTATCCGCTTTTGAAACACTTCCTTTCCACTAACGCCTGACACACTGGAAGTGCCGGGATCATCATGATCATCAGGATACCTTACATAAAGGTGCTCGAGATATCGGCCGACTTTCTGTACCAGACAGTGTACGTGTGTTGAGCTTGTGGCTATTGATAGAATGCTGACGAAACATCTCTCAAAGCGACGTTGCTTTGTGGTCTCTTTTGGAGCCGTCAATTGGTATCGTTGCAGGTTGCATCGCTACGCTCCGGCCCCTCATAGCCACTTGCGCGACAAGCACAAGATCGAGAAAGAGATCAACCTCATCTTGGAGGCGTTCCATCCCGGCGCCACACACAATCCTCGTCACCAAAGAGGTGGAGGTCACTGTCGAAACGGGTGATGAACGACCGCTCAAGCCGGGGAGGCCATTACCAGACTGGTAGCACCAGGAAAATATCTTCTAAATGCGGAGGCGCAAGACGAGAAAATTGATTCTCCTGGAGATGCTAAGCTGCACGAGAACAATGTTTCAGCTTGTTCGCATGATGGCCTATTATCACAATGATTGTGTTGTCACCAGCTCAATGATGCGTGCAGCGACTGCTTCACAAACAACAAGGTAGTGTCGATGACTTACAAGTCGCCTTCGTGGAATTCGCGAAAGTCACAAGTACGAATAGGAGGCCGTTCCTGACGCATCATTTTTGTCCGTCGTGTTTGCGACTGTAGCCGAAAGTCGCAATCCCATACTTGAGCGTGATTGGTTCCTCTTTTCCCCTAGTCTTTTCATTCTCTTCTTTCCTCTATTATTAACGAACGTGATAGGACCAAAAGTCTGAAAATTGGAGGTTGTAGTTCATCACGTCACGACGTTTTTTGTCTCAAGGATCCAGATAAGCGTTTATGTTTTAATTCACTAAGCGATCAAGCGATCCTGATCATCATTAATTAAAATGGAACCGACTCGGAATCATATTATGCCGTCCACGAATGCTTGCCTATGCTACAGAGTTACCTGATGTCTTGTGTAGTACCATGCTCTTCTCAGCTTACTCGTAGTCAAGCCTTTGCCTTCGACCCTCTCCTTCTATTGCCGGTGATGATACCTAGGATGTTTCGCACGTGCATCTGGGCGCGGGAGTGATGCTCGAAACAGTCGATGTAATGAGAGTTGTCGCGCCGGGAAATTCACTAAAGCCACCGGGGGGAACCTCCAAGGAACTTCCGGTAGGGACACTACTTACGGTACTACTGGTGTTATCTATCAACCTGGTGGGACTTGCGGCCGTCTCCGAAGGGATTAGAGAGATATCGGTCGTGATAGATGTTGGCCGGATGGTCTCAGTGTCTAAGCCTAGCCACGTCGAAGGAAGTCCAATGCCATCGGTTTCGGTGCCAGTATAGGAATAAGGGGTGTTGATTGGATTTCCGTGGATGGAGTGGGAGATACGGGACCCTCCTCGTTTACCGAAGTGGGAAGATTGGCCACGGTCGTGGGTGAAGTGCCGTTCCACGGAACGCTTGCAGTACCGGTAGCGTCCGACGGTAAGGAGGCAACTGTCGTGATGCTCGAGTCGAGACATGTTCTTGTCATTGCCAAAGGCAGTACTGCAGCTGAATTCGAGGCATCTGGTGGCAGAAGCCGGATCATCTGGCAGCTGGGGCCGTCGTCGTTGCCGCACAAGAAAGTTATCTTGGCGTAGGTGGCGTCAAGGTCCCCCGGCAAGGAAATGGCTTGCAACAGCTTGGAAGGGCAAGTGGTAGACGAGTTTGTAATGTTCACCTGTTGGGATAGAAGGACTTCGCTCTGGGAGCCTAGAAAGTAGATGTGTGCCTCAGGACATGCGGCTGCATCGTCAGGAGTCTCGAAGTATTCCATGCCGCCGAGTCTCATCGCAGGACCCCTCCAACACTCCTCCTCGAAGCCCTCTGCCAAAGCATGTGTAACTGTAAAGGTTGCAAAAGTACTGATCGAAGCGAAAGGAAGCCACTTCATTGCCAGCAAAAAAACCAACTATGAGCGCAGTCTGTGTCCATATATACCCATCTACAAATAACAATTGCGGGTTTGCCGCCGCCCTAGCTGGCATCAGCTTACCTCTGACCATTGTCGTTCACAAATGATCTGAGATTTAATATGACGTATCACCGAAGGTTATGTCATGAGTGATGACAGACTGATGGTCGCCTTACAGCAGTCACGGTTCAGCACAGCAGTCTGGGTGAAGAACAACGGCCTGGATCAGGAGACAGGCGTGACACAGTAGAGATAGAACGAATGTAGATCTGACTAAAAGGCTGACGATGCGTAAAAAGGCCCGTAGTATTTGAAGCTATCGACCCCCAGAACGGCGTTATGTATCGAGAGATTATTGGCCTTTTACCCCCCTTGGTAGCTACTACTCTGGGAATGAAACTGTCATTCTCTCTTCTTCTGGGCTCATGTTTAGGACGTACAGATGACGATTTATGTAGACTAGAATCTATTGCCTTGAACAGAATACAATGCTGGGTACTAGATCTCTCTGCTAGCCTGACGTTGTACTATCAAGCTCAGCGCGATGTGATTGACTGTAAAAAAAAGTCGATTATATATCCCGGCCTAGTCCCCAGATACACCAATGTATACGTGAGATGGCGCTATACGAAACTGGTGCTCTTTGGCTTGCCAGTGAAGAAAGGGCATGATCTGTTTACGAGATCGGAGCGAAAGATACAAGAGTCAAAGCCTTCAGGCATCAGCGAGTGCTTTGGGTAGCCGTCATGTACCCATCAGCTGAGGTCAGCGCCTTTCACTGTCCCAGTACACCTCTGCCGAATACCCCAAACCGATGGCAGCGAAGTCGTGGTGGATCGTTGAGCTAGTGTTGGATTGCCCCTCCGGTCCAGCCATTATGTTCCGACCTTTTGTCGAGAAAGGTGGTATTTCTCTCCGCAGAGCAGCCCAAATGTAAGGCTTCGACTTGGTCGTCGTGATGAAACCCGCGGAGTCGGAGGTTTCACATAGCACAGTTGCCACAGCGATCATGGCCTCGATAATAGAACAGCTCAACCCTACCATGATCATGACACCGCTGCTCCCCAGACAACTCCCCCCACTTGTGGGGATGCCTTTGAGCGCCGCGAGGTAAGAATAAACTGCAAGAGCGTTAAGAATGGCAGGAATGGAACAAAAAACCATCGTCGCAGCCCCACCATCCAATCGCTCTGCAAAGAAGCAACCGCATCACGATCAGCCGCAGGCTGCAAGCAAGAGGGTTGCTACGCTATCACTTTGTCAATGTACCACGTCGAAGGATTGCGTGACCCGTAGCGAAATCTCGTTCGCGCCATCCACTATGGAGAGGCCCGAACTTCTATCCAACCCATTCAAATTCAGGCATTCTTCGTGTTCTTTGAGCGCGATGCAGGCGCGATGAAGGCCGATTCGTATGGTGCTGGTGGGCTGTGTCCCCTGGATCTAGAAATGCGGTTGATTCAGCTGGCAGCGTAGCAAAAGCTCGGTCTTCAGAAGCAAGTGTGTGAAGCATTGAAGAGAATCATCGTGAAGTCGAAAGAGAGAGGACCACGAGACCTGGGCATTCAACCTACCTTTGCAAAAGCAATGCTGCCCTAGTTGTAGGGCATGGTTAAAAGTGCCCCGTTCAGCAACAAGTGTATGAGGCTGATCTTGGCCATGATAACCACGCACTAAAGACCGTGTCTTGATGGTAATGGAGATCGTATAGGATGGAAGCAATCAGGATGAAATGAGCTGCTTTACTTGCTAGCTGCAAGTTCGACCGGGTGGACTCGAAGCTTGGAAGCAGATAGAGGACCCGAAAACAGATAACTGCTGGCCATATTTATTGATTATATCTGACTTAACTATGACACGTCCTGGTGGCATTGTGGGTGTTATTCTCATAACGCTGTCTAGGCGTTGGAGCAGACTAATACTAATCCGGCTGGCGGGTCCTGTCCAAGTTTCACAAAACGTACGCAGAGAACCATCAGCGCTATCATCGACCAGAGACTAGATTGAGACAGTTTGAATAGCTTCAGCTCACCTCTTTCGGTATGACCATCTACCCGGCAGAAGCTAATGTAAGTAGGTCTAAGTGATTGCTATCATTTCAGTGGTTATCAGCTGTCATTACAAGCGTTTTTTTCTTGCCATAACTTCTCGATTTAGTTCTTAGCAACATGGGACGTTAGCTTCGCTTTCAATGCCCGGGCTTTTGCCCTGTTCATTCACATGCTGTTTTGATCAAGTAACTCAGATTTCGAGACTATGCACTGGAAGTATTCATAACCGTTAACATCCACAAGCCTGCTATTTGCAGATTCGATTGTTATTTACAATAAGATAAGTTAGATAAGTGATGGACCACTGGCTTCCCATGCAAATGCTTTCTCATCCGTACGATCGACCGAAGCGAGTATAACGCGGATATCAAGACCAAAGGGTAGTTAAAGCGTGACTACCAACGGGCCAAGACTGGTCATATCACGCCATCGCCGATTCCATGCTACCATTCTAGTTATGTGTGTTATTGCCCGTGTCTTTGTTATTGCACTTATGGTGGCTCTTGTGAGCTTCCGCTGATTGTTTGCATAGCTCTTGTCACTGGCTTTACTCTAATCAAAGTCGTTTTTCTTTCTCGATTCGATACTTGGTCAGAGTCAGCACGGCAACCCTCAAGTGAATAATTGCCTTTGAGATAATAACCAAGTCGGCCCCTATTCCCACCGAGGATGATCTTGGGCTTGATAGTCCATCGCATTCTCATCGATATCTCACATACTCACCACGCCTCCAGCACTACCCACTATCATATGCTAGCATGGCGACCGGGCCTGTTGCCACAAGCGATTTGTTTTCCTTGCGAGACAGTCTTCGAAACGTTCCAGAACATTCACCGGGCACGCAACACGCGTCCGGCGACTCTGAGTTGACCGCTGACATCAACAACCAAGAATGGCACCAGCTTCAAGAATACCCACGAATGGCCATGCTTGAGCAGTCAGAACAGAGTCAATCCCTCTTCTCGAGCGATTGCAACCATACGGAAGACCAAGTCCGATCGGTCCTCATCCATACCGATCGACACCGATCCAAAGAGAGAGATGACGGCCGTTTGGAAATGGATTTTTTCGGTTGGCTTGACTTTGGCACCTTTCAGTCGATGACCGGCTGCGCACTCTGAACGCTGGAAAGCGAGGTTGCTTGGCGCAGTCCGGCATCACGTCGTGTAGAGCTCAGTATGTCGGTAATTTCAAACAGCCTCATTTCATTACCATGTGAAGCGCTATACAACATAACGATCTTGCCTTTCTGAAGTTCTGCTGGGGAGTTGCTGAGAGAATACAAAGAAGCGGAGCGTTATATCATGTCTATGATAATGAATGACTGGTTGGATGAATAGCCGAAAGTCACGGATATTATCCAATCGTCACCCGGCCGGCGTCATTTGTTTACGGGCATCGCTTCTGAAGACACGACTAGAAATGATAATGGTTGGAGGAGTTTTTCTGTCGCCAGTTGCTCAAAGCTCTTTGCGCAGCGCGCCTATTGCAGCTAACTCACTTTCATCTCCGATAGCGCCGGTATCCATGACCTGAGGAAGCGACAAGGGTCCGGCACCAGCTCCAAAGCACCAACAAACCCGTTCATTACCCATGCATTCAACACTAGCGTATGGGGGCCAGTTCATGCGATGCTACCCTACAGCTGCTGCTTTTTGCCAGCGTCACATTCCCTCAATAACACAAGCAAGACCAGCTCCATCGGGTAGCAGGCGCGTCATTCATCCTTTGGCCCAGGCCGAAGTCACAGCACCGCCAAATAATGGACAGAATTGACAGACTGGCACGGACGATTCTTTCCCCACCATACGATTGTGGAAGTGTGCTTTCAGAGTTACTAATTTGACCTCGTATGGGAAGCAGCTGTCGGAAATGGGCAGTATCAAGCCGGACGAGCTTCGGCGCATGAGCGCGTCCGGCCGGTAGTGGTGCGTGTGGTCCTCGGTTCGACCGTCTCTTCGTTGTCCCCGCAGCTCCGGGGGCAGAAGATCATTGCAGGGAGCTGGGCTTGGAGTCGGGGCCCGCCTCAGACAAATGGTATCTGTTTGGCTCGCGTCGCAACCGCCTCGATTTCTCTACACTGATCAGTCTTTTGCCGGCGTCACTTAGCCATGCGCGGTGGTCCATCATCGTGATCAAGGTTTCGACTAGACGGGCGTACAAACGACCTTTTGCCTTATTTCTATTACGGCCGAGGACGAAGCATTCACATAACATAACCGCGTCCCCACCGCCAATTTTGAATTTGGACCCTGCAATCGCGCACCCCAAACCCCGAAGCGGCCTCCCAGACGGCGCCCTCGCTTGGTGAAGGTGTGCCGATAATTCACGTTGCGGTGGCTCAGAGCGGTAACGCAGATCTCCAATCCCCCCTGGGATGCCTGCTTGTGTTGGTTCGGAAAAAAAGCATCTCTGCGATGTGCGTCGTGCAGACAGCCGAGGTCAGGTGAGAGGCAAGCCAACGACGAGGACTGATGCAAGAACAACTGTGAGAGTCTAGCACTGGAAAGGGGTCTGTCTGCCGAAACTCGATAAACTCGTTCGCGAATACCATCGGTACCACGATCGAGCTCAAGACACCTCATGGCGGCGGAGGCCCACGGCACGTCTTGCCATCAACGCTCACGTTGTCGCCCATGTTCACCGACAGCGGCACGACTCGCCCACCATCTTCTCTCTCGGCCCCCTGTCCGCCAATTCCCGACGCAGTGGTTCGTGATAGCATCATCCTTACCCCAACACATAACCAACGAATATGGTGTTGCCATCCAACTACGCACTACGTCCCAATGTGAAAGTGTTTGGTGAGAATACAGAGCAGATCAGGAAACAATTGGCGTTCCAGGGAAACCCGAGCTCACAAGTGGCGCAGTTGCGAGTGTTTGTTGCGGACGTGTTTGTTTGTTTGTTTGTTTTATATTTACCGCCATGGCGGCAAGGGCGCAACCGCCCTTGCGGCAGACCTCCCGAAGGGTATGTGGCGTGGAGGGTCGTAGGCTCTAGCTATATACTCTACAGTACACGCCGTATCCTGACGTCCTCCAAATCTTGCTCGTGAGCTGCTATGTGTTCTATTCGTCCCTAGTTCCCACTGGTGCCCTAGGTCCGTTATAACCATCTGGTTTCCTAATAGAATTAGTTTGTCGTTTGGAGAATAGGTTATGGCCTATCTCCTAGTACCGCGGGCAGATCTTCTGGTAGAAGTCTGTCACGCAGAGGAAGGCCTGAAAGCCTTCAGAGTCAGTGATGAGCCCCTTGAAGTAGCGGTCGAGGGACCCTATAGGTCCCACGGGCTCCTGGCGGCTGTAGGGGTAGAGGATGGGCCACTGTTGCCTCCTCAGTAGGGTCTTTCGGCAGTAGACTAGATGGTCTGCCTCCTTAACCTCTCCACAGGAACAGGTTAGCAGTGCTTCTGTATGGTTGAAGCGTTGGTGATACTGTTCAAAGTCCCCGTGGCCTGACCGCGCCGCGAGGAGGTGATGAAGGGCAGCCCTAGGGAGGCCAAGTTCAGGAGGGCAAGCAAGGGTGGCCTTGAGCCCTAGTTGGGTATAGCGGGGGGTTGCCTCTTGTCTCCACCATTTCCTATGTTGGTGCTGTTTGCGCACTTGGGCAAGCCGTTTGATCCCTGATAGCGTAGCTAGTAGGCCTCTGGGGACTGGAAGTGTTGTACCCTCCTTAGCTAGGCTGTCTGCCTCTTCGTTCCCTTTTATCCCTTGGTGCCCTGGGGACCAGTGGGTTTGTATATTATATATCCTGGCTGCTGCCTGGATTTCTAGGAAGGCAGCTTGTGAGGAGTCTGGGACGTCGCTGCGTATCCCCTGGATAACACTAGTGTTATCAATACAGATGTGTATAGGCTGGCCTTGGGAGGTAAGGAGAGCTCGTTGGAGCCCTGCCCTCGCCCCCTCCGCCTCGCCATCGAACACTTCCGCAAGACTGAGGCGGCCGCAGCCTTGGGCTATGCGTTTATTGTCACGGTAGATAACAAAGCCGAATCCCGTGGCCCTATTAGGGGCTTTAGAGCCGTCTGAGTAGATGATCGTGTGATTACCTGGCACGGTCTTGAGCCAGGCTTGGAACGCTTTTGCTGCCTTCTCCTTGCCTTGTCCAGCTGTAGGGTCCCGTGGTCCTGGGTGGTACTGTGGCTGTAGGAGTATCGGCCTCGGGCACTTAGGTAAGAGAGCTGCTGTTCTTTGCAGCCTTGTTTGCCGCTGCCCTTGCGGGGGGAGCCTTGAGACTAGGGGATGCTGTTGGTCAACCCTCTGTAGGCGTGTAGCGAATCGTAGGCGTACCCCTTCGAGGGCTACTGTTGCTGTAGGCAGGCCAGCGTCTCGAATGAGGCTGCTGGTTGGTGTGGTCCTCCAGACAGGTAGGATAGCCCTTGCTGCCGCTGTTATAACTTTTCCCACTCTCCTGGCTAGGCTCTTCTGCCCCGTACTGACGGTAGCTGCCTGGTTAGTGGCCCTGCTGCTGTTCCAGGCTGATCTATTTAAACCTGCATACCAGGTCTCAGCTCCATATAGGGCTGTTGGGAGGACACAGGCAATAACAGCTTGTCGTGCCGCAGCCGCTGGGAGCCCCCCTTTGGTGTTTGATAGGTGCTGTAGGAACTTGGCCACCTTTTTTGCTGCTGCTGCCTTTGTTTCAACGTGGTGTCGGAAGGTGAGTTTCTTATCAAACCAGACCCCTAGCCATCGTATAGGCTTAGTTGAAGCCTTGATAGTTAGGTCTCCTGCTTGTATGTCTGGTACGTCTTTTGTCTGGTTATGTTTCCTGCTAAAATGGATTGCCTCGCATTTATCTGGGTCGAACGCAACCTTATTATCAGTGCCCCAGTTGAGGATCTGAGTAATCTTCTGGCCAAGCGCTACAGCATTATCTTCTAGAGATGGGCTAGAGGCCAGCAGGGCTATATCATCTGCGTAGCCAAACCGTAGCTTCTGGTCGTCGGCTAGGATATCGGCTATATAAAGCAGAAAGAGTATAGGTGATAGCGGAGAGCCTTGTGGCAGCCCACAGGATAGGGGGAAGTCCTCTGTAGTAGTGTCTTCTAGCCTGACTCGGGCAGTTCGGCTGGAGGTGAAGGTAAAGACCGGCCTAATCAGCCTATCAGGCCAACCCTGCTGTCGTAGCCTGATAATTAGTCGATTTCGTAGAACGGAATCGAACGCCCCCTTGACGTCCATTGTTGCTAGAGTTGCAGTAAGCCCTGAGTCTAGAGCCTTTTCTATCTCATGGGTAAGACAGGTTGTCAGGTCGACTGCAGCCCTTCCTGGCAGTGCCCCAATCTGCTGTGGGCTCGCAACTCCTTCTAAGATGGTGAGGTAAGCCATCCTCTTTGCTATCAGCCGCTCTAGGCCTTTGCCTAAGCAGGATAAGAGTGAGATTGGACGCCAGGATCTAGTCTTTGAGAAGTCTGTTTTCCCCGCCTTCTGGATCATAACAACCTCTGCTTTGCGGAAGGTCCTAGGGAAGTAGCCCGTTTGAACGCAGGCCTGAAAGAGCTGCTGTATAGGTGCAGCTATCAAGCCCCAGGTGCATTGTAGTAGCTTTGTAGTTATCCCATCAATCCCAGGGGTTGTGGCCTTTGTGAGAGTCGCCTGGCGCACTTCCTCTATGCTGACTGCCTGCTGCCAGGGTATTAGACGCCTTGCCACTACAGGAACAGCGAAAGGGTTCCCGGGTAGGTCGTCTGCAGCGTCGAATCTCTCTAGTAAGGCCTTCCGTAGGGCCTGTGCTTTGTCATAGCTGTTATCGACTGCCTGTCCGTCTACTACTAGCGATGGGGCTTTAGTAGCCAAGCTGGACTTGCGCCAGCTTAGTACTCGATAAAGGCCCTGGTTAGACCCAGCCTTCTCAATCCTAGCAGCCCAGTAGGCGCGTTTTGCCTTCCTGACTGTAGTCAGAAAGGCCTTCTGTTCCTCTAGGATAGGCGGTGGTATTACTAACCCAGGCTCTTGGGCTTGTTGGCGCCGGGCTTCAATAGTAGCTTGGTGGGCTTCTGAGCACTCCTCTGTCCACCAGGGTGCTCCCCTACCCTGGTTAGTTCGTCTCTTCCCTACCGCCTGGATAGCTGTAGAGAGGAGGCTGACTAGTTGGGTAGCTTGAGAGTCTAATTCTGCTGGAGTAGGTTTCTCCCTTAAGGTAGGTAGGGCTGAAACTCCTACCTTTACTAAGTCGGCAAGTCGAGGTAGGGCTGTGTCTGGGACTGAGAGATGGCTAATCTGGCGTCTCTGTTCCTGGACTTTGCCTAGAGGAATAATTGTTGTAATGGCCTGGTGGTCTGCCCCTGGGTGTAGGTGTGGGCTGATGTGGGCCTCTGCAAAGGGAATATTTGAAAAGGTTAGATCGAGGGTGTGCCCATGAGTATGAGTTGGAGCCCCAGCTTCCCCAATAAACTCCAGATTGTGGCCTTCGGCCCATTCTGCAATATCGTCTCCCCGGTTCCGACTACGGGCGCCGGGTTCCCAGTAGGGACAGTGAGCATTAAAATCCCCAGCTATAAGGGCTCCTGTTGGCGGTTGATAGCCTAAGAGGGCACTTGTTGTATGGTTGATAGGCTCGCCCGGCGGCCTATAGATGTTTGTAATGGTAAAGTTGCTAACCTTCACCCATAGGATATCTCTTGATTGGGTAAGTCTTTGTTGCTGTATTTGCAGCCTTAGACCCTTGCGTATATAGGTCATAACCCTAGGCCTTGTATCTCTGCAGTTCCAGAAATCAACTGGCACATAAGAGTTATAGCCTGGGTGTGTGTTGATTTGCATCTTATCTCTATAGCCTATCCAGGGTTCCTGGATCAATACTATATCGATCTGATCCTCCCAGCAGAGCTCTAGGAAAGCTGTATGAACTGGGCTTCTCTTCCCCACGTTACACTGGGCGACTCGTAGTACCCGTGGGGAGGCTGGCCTTTGCCTACTGCTCTGAGTCGAGGTCGAGGTGGGTGTAGGCATTAATAACGTTGTAATCAGGCTTCTGCGCCAGCCGCTGAGCCCTGCTGCTTGAGGGCGCTAGGGTAGGTTGGCTAGGTAAGAGGGGTAGGACTGGGTCGTCAGGGGCTTGCAGCCCCTCTGCTTCAGCCCCAATCTCATCTTCATCCATGCTGCTGCAGCTAGCCGCATCACAAACATCCGCTACGATAATTGAGTCCTGAGTAGGGGTAGGGGCGCGTGGGCGCTTTGAGCCGGGCTGATGGCTCGTTACACTGGTGTTAGGTTGCTGGGTGTTGCTGTCTTGGGTGACAGCCTGGCTGCTCTGATAGAGTGCCTCATAGGCCTTCTGCCCAGCCTTACGGATCCGGGAGAGCTCCTTCCGACCTGGGAGGGTTGGGGAACCGTTAACTACTAGGGGCCTTGCTGGACAGTCTTTATGGTTGGCTTGGAAGGGGCCGGCGCAGTTAGCGCACTTGGGTCTAGCTATGCAGGGCCCCGTCTCATGAGAGCTTGAGGGCCGGCCGCAGTTACCACAGAGTAGCTGTCGGTTACAGTACCGGTTCGAATGATATCCCTGGCAGCCAGGGTCATGTCTGATCAAGGTCTTCTTCTTTTGAATAGGCTGGGACCTGCTGCTTTGGTTAAAAAGTCTGAAGGGTAGTACTTCTATAGAGAAAGAGATGATCCAGGAGACTTCGTTTGTAATCGGGTTTGTACCAAGTTGGGATTGTCGGGCCCGGATAGGTTTACATCCCGTCTGTGCAAAGACCTCCTCTTCAACCAGAGTGGCTGGGTCGAGGGCATCCCCTTCGATAGTCCACAGCTTAGCAGGGCAGCGCGGGACGACGTAAGTGAACCACTTAGTAGGGGTCTCAACCTTATAGGCTCGAAGACTGTCTGCCAGCTTCTCTTTGTTCATGAGGAGGACTTGCTGGACCTGCTTATTCAGGGGTCTCAGTGAGTAGCCAGTTGCAATGTGGTAGATATGTGGAATATCTGCTAATTGGAGGCTGAGGGCCTGGCAGACCTTCCGACGAAGGACAAAAGGGGCGTGCTTCCTAGCAGCCGTTAGACCCTCTTCGGGGACGCGGGCAAAGACCCGGAGGTCCTCCTTTGGCTGGGATAGAGCCTGAGTCTGGGACTGGGGCTGGGTTGGGTTTCGGTTGCGGGCCGGGGCCGGGGCCGGGGCCGGGGCCGTGGCTGCAGTTGCAGCCGAGGCCACCACCACGTTAGCCCAGTTCCGGTTCGGGGCCGGAGTCGCCGTTTCGTTCCCCATGATCCTTTTTAAAGCTTGAATTACATAGGTTGTAGCCTCTTTTGCGATTTGCTTCCTAGGCCCCTCAAAGCAAGAGACTACGTTGTCGACAGATTGGGCGATAGCCATAAAGACATCCTTTCGGGCTTCGTAATGCTTGGCCTCTTCAGTAAGGGCTATAAGGACAGCTCCAGTAGCTGTCCCATTCACAGTTGAGAGCCCTTTAGCCGGTAAGGGGGTTATTGCAGAGGCGTCAGGCTGGCTTCCCACGAGGCTGGGCTGGGATGGCTGGGCCTCGTCACCGCGGCGGCGTTTAGCCCTTGAGGTTGGGGACGGCTCCGGAGGGGTTCCGGAGCCTCGATCAGGGCCGGCCGAGGGAGCCGGCGGCGGTCCAGGGCCCGGCGGAGGCTGTGAAGCCATCGCGGTAGGGCGCTGGAGGCGAGAGGTGAAGGGTTTTCAGCTGTTAAGGACTTTAGTGGTAGCCCACGTCTTGTACTAACAGTAGATGCCAAGAAAAATTAGGCGAGAGGGAAGTTTTGTTGCGGACGTGCAAGGCGCATATAACTTGGTCCTCACGAAGTTCACCATGGCGGTCGTCATAACCATTTGGGTGGACTCGATACTCAAGAAAGGCTCTTATGCACGATGGCCAGACATTCGGCGGACCAGCAAGCACTCGTGTCAGTGTCTCGGGACACATCTCGGGTGGGTGAGTGGACCGGTTCATTCGTCCCTTCACATCAGCCGGACACTTCTGCCTGGCAATCGCCGCCGCCGCCTTTCACAATTGATTACGGCGATTATTGCCCAAGAGGGTTTTCTCACTTCAACGATGGATCGCCCAAGGCGTTCGAACCAGCAGACTTCGACTCAACAGAAGATACTGTCTTTTCCGGTGGGAACGAACCCAATCCGGTAGAAGAGGGTATCCTCGACCCAGACTTAGTTGACAAACTCCAAATCGACGTCGCCGACCAGTACCTCATCGAACAACGCCTGCAAGATCAGGACTGGGATACGATCAAGAGTGGTTTCGAAGATCGATTTGGCGTTTCTTCGTCGTCGAGCAAGTCAGCCTTGGCCATGAGAGTATCGCGACGAAGGAAGAAGCACAGTGAGATCCGCTCGCTGTTCGAGCAGGCGACTCTGAAAAAACGGTCCAAGAGACAGCAAGGCAAGAAACACAGTTGGGAGACGGGGGTTCAGGATAGGTATGTGCGAGCGGAAGAGACGATAGGGCTGGAGCATGAAGCATGCGCGGAGCGGACGCAAGGGGAACGACGTGGGAGACCCCGGAGCACTTCACCCAAGACCTGCGACCAGGAGCTCACACACTGCATAACGCCAAGGGAAGCCGCCGCGGCTGCCGATATGTTGCTGGCATTTCTTGGCCAGCCCGAACTGCGAGGAGTGATGGCCCAGGCGGACTGTCTGTCGATTGTAAGGGTCAGGAGTCATTTGCGGGAGCAGGCCGATGTACGGTTCAGGTGATTCGTTCAGACACGAAAAGCGAGTGATAATGTGGGAAGCGGGCCGTGGACGATGTTGTCTGCCACCCCAGCTGCTGGCTGCGTTTTCTGGCTGCGTTTGATTAATCGGGCTTGTTTCACTTCCTGGTGATAATGCAACCCGTTCAAGCGCAAGGGTTCTCTGCCATTCGAGTGTATAACACCAGTGCATCATTAGCGAACACATGCCAGACACGCTTTTTGTCTTCACTGTAGCTCCCGCAACTCTCCGTTTCTTCGGTCTTCGTCTGCTAGTGATGTGTTTCGCAGTCTCGAACGACATTGGGACTGTGTGTCAACCCAGGCGATACCAGACTGTTCTCATGAGTTCTTCTTCCGGACCGATTCGCCGATGGGCTGCTCTGGACGTAGCCACAGATAGCTGGCGATGAAGTTGAGGCAATGTCTTTGAGCCGCTACCGTCGGCGCCTAAAGCGGATCCTTTTTCTCTAATAGAGATTTAAACATTGCCAATAAACGGATGCTTATCTTGCAGAGTTAGTTACAGCAGACGCTTATAACGACACAAAGGGCGCCACCGTTACGCAAGTGCTGGGTTCGGGTGCGTTACGTAACACACCTTTCGGTTTGACACATCTGACGGATGCGTTCGACACATGACTGACTTGAACGTAACGATGCAGTGTAAACAGTGGGCTTGTTGAGATGCTGGCGTCAATGCGTATACCGCGCGGAGATCTGAGGTCCCCGTGGAGCTTCTGCTTCCTGCCCGGCCTTGCGTCAAATTCCAAATTTTGGATTATCTCGCTTCAGTCTCCGAACGCCGTAATCTGGTACTAGACCTGTTTTGCCCTACATCCCAATTTGCCGTCTAGGCAGCGTGCATAACGAACCTAGGAGCAAACGGCTTCGTCGAGATCTTGGACCCTTGCGGCATGCAACTGAAGATTGGCTGCTGATTTGCGCATGCTTCAGCCTAACTGTGTGGGAGTTTGACGTAATGCAGGTATCAACGATGGTCCCGGGTGCCTCTCTCCATGTCGTATCTCACTAAACCACTTTGGTTGAAGGCACGAGCAGCAAGCGGAGATTCGGGACAGGTGCAGGCCGAAGGCCGACGAAGCAAGTCACCACCCACACTGGATCTCTGAGTGAACATAATTGCCGTATAAATGAGAGTGTCCCGACAGTCTGGTCATTGGCCAAAGCAAGTTTGCACATTCACACCATCCTGGCTCCAACAGAGGAAGCACCTCGAGAAGCAAGCAAGGTCCGCCGATATGAACGCTACCCCGGTTCCAACACGAAACCTTCAGATGTTTTCCAAGAAACATCACCCCAATTAGCACCTGCGTCGCAGAAGGCAAATCAAGTCCGCCAAAGTGAACGCTACCCCGGTTCCAACACGAAAACTTCAGCGATTTTCGCAGCGAAACATCACCCCGGTCCCGACTAGCATCATGACGCTTGCATTCACGAACACTCCGGGCGCTCTACGCACCAGAATTGACGAGACCTAACTTTGGTCCGTTCTCGCAAATCAGACCATTCGCACGAACCCATCACAACTTGGCGCCATTGCAACGTCACGGTTCCATGAGCCAATTGGAAGATTAGCTCGTCTTCCAAGACGCTGAATCCGTTGAGCCTTCAGAGGGCCATCGGCGTAACCGATCTCGCGTCTGTTGGGTTGATAAGCTGCCCAGCGCGAGGAGTCTATTGCCTTCCCCGCGTTTGGCTGGTCTGCTTCGGCTGCAGAACTTCGGTCCGACTTGATTTGTCCAATACATCCGCGAAACACAGCAGCACTTGCCTCACATCACGACAACAATGGTCCTATCTGAAGTCCGGATGGCAGTGGAGCGATTCGACCGCGATCTGAATGTTATTTGCCGCTGCGCAAAAGAACGGGAAGCTGCCGCTAAGCGCGACCTGGACAAGGAGGCACCGGCACTCCAAAGAAAGATTGCGGCGATTCGCAACCGAAGGACACAGCTAAAGGAGGAACTGACTGCGTGTCGACAAGAAGAAGATCATGCCCGTCAGCGACTGGTAGAGCTCGAGGAGGCCTACGATGCGTCTGTTCAGCATAGGCTTATGGTCTCGGCCTTGCCAAGCACGCAGACTTTGGTAAGCAATATCTACACGACTCAATCAGCTCACACTAACATCGCAGCTTGACTTCATACTCGGCGACCCGGCTCCCTCAGATTGCGCGTCGCCCAAGCCACTTGCTTCAACACGGCCTTGTCCAGGTATCTTCATGGAAGTAGGCCACGCTGATGACTTGGCTCTAGACACAGAAAAACAGAGTCCTTCTTGTCTAGCGCCACCTGCGTCCATCCCCACCTCTCCAACGAAGAGACAGGCCGAATACATGCATGAGAAGTCAGGCAAACGACGTCGCCATGAAACCTCTGTTACGGCATCCGAGACAGTCGGCAATGATGGGCTTTACGACGATGGGAACGCGAGATGCGATCACAGGACCATTCAAGACGGCGAGGGATGGCCTATCCTCGGGTGCAACGAACACCATGCAGAATTTCTGCACCCGGAAGCATGCAAGCTGTGTATAGATGCCGCAGAACCTCAGCGGGGCACACGGTGTTGTTGGTGCGCTCGGAATCGATTTTTAGGGATATAAAGGAGCGCATATAGCAATGCAAAGGTTCTGCCGAAGATCATTGGTGGAAAGCAGCATGAGACGCAGTCATCGGGAATCTCGAAAGCCCGCAAGTCCAATATTATAACGGACGTACTCTGCGAAAACAGCCTCGAGTCCGGCAAACGGGTCAACGGGAGTGAGTCAAGAAAGCGATACTACTAGCATGGGGGATTGGTGACAAGCAAGGCCTGAAATTACACGCAGGCATTGGCGTAGAATAACGGAATGATACGTATGTTTTTGGCCATCAACGACGGTCAGTAAGAATTCGTCCAAGTGTCTCTATCAACGCATAAGTGCCATAGTGTGTAATGAGGTGTGCTTCTGGCACGATTTCGTCTCTCTGCTTCCGGATAACCCTGCCTAGCCTCTCCCCGTTCCATGACCAGAGGCGCCCGCGACGAAGGAAAGCGCACAAGTCAGGTCGTCTTCTACAAGATCAATCATCCAAGCAAATATTGCGGGCGTGACAGAAAACTAGAGAACCTGTTTACTATGGTGGGCTGGCGCGCGGCGTGGGGCATCGTGCTAGCCTTGGCGGTCTACCCAGCTTCTCCCTGGCGTGGCGGCGATGTGGCCTCAAATATTTGAGGCCGAGAGTGGAAGCCTGGGCCGCTATCGCCGGGGAAGCGTCCCCGGAGTAGACCAGGCAAGGATTGTTTGCCCAATCCAAAATGGGAAGGACAAGAAACAGGCCATTGCGTGCTTCTATGCCCAACGCTCATCAAGCGCTGGAAGACACTGTTGGTTTCGAGGCCGTCTGTACGCTGTGGATACACACCGATCAGGGGCAAAGATGTTTGGCCTTGCTGTTCTTGCCCCTGCGCAGATCGGCCTTTGTTCGCGAGGTGCTGGTGCGCTTGAGCAAGGACCAGGAATTCCTAACGTATGCATCATGGCACATGAGTGGAGTGCATTGGACAATGGTCAGTTGATGAACGAGGCCGGCAACGGTACCCGCATATCCAATCACTATTGACAACTCGGCCTCTTTTCTTTCCACTTTTGTTCTTCGCAAGCTCGAGCGGGATGGTCTTGGACAGCCCACCAATGCAGAGGGCGAGATGCGCAACGTTAAAAGTTAGTCCCTGTTATGTTCCAAAGTTCTTGAAATATGCGTTTTTTATAGCATGACTGAGTGAAGTGGTGACGCAAAAGTCCTACTCGTAGGACAGTCCGTTGCATGCCTCCCCGCAGCTCCGGCCAGTGGAGGCCCTGTCCATGAGGGGCTGTTGCTGATTGTTACCGGCTCAAACCTGACTCAGCCGTCGTATCGGTGGCGGCAAATACAGCATGCAGATAGTACTTGAGATGCTATGCGAATACGCTCAATCGCGCTGCATCTGCGTAACCCAGCCGGCCATCGATGCGCTTTCTTGGTGAGGACATATCGCATTAGCATTAGGTTGGGGATCGGAGAGAATCGTTATCGATAGAGTCCTATTTGTGTGCTCATGAACGTCGGTAGAGTCCTATTTCTGTGCTCATGAACCTGTGGTGCACTGCACGTTCTCCGTGAGGTCATTGGCCAGGGCGGCATCAAGACAGGCAAGCCGCGTGTGTCCCAAAGCGTTCACGTTGGATCGGGAAGATGCCATAGTAGGGTTTCGGTCCAACGAAGGGTGGGCTGAAATGCTCCCCAATGCCGGCGTGAACAAGGGATTGACCGACTCTCCTGACTTGGAACACGAACGTAGATCATGGCTTGACTGTTCCCAGGGATCGCCGAGGAGAAGCATGTACGTTTTTCCAAGGTCAGTACGCGCCTGGTTATCTCAGAAAAGTAGCAAATATCAGCAAGCGCATCATGGGTGTCTTTACGTACATATCAACGAGCAGAGAGAATAGTAGATAAGCCAGATGCTGGATACACTGTACTCACTGAGATACTGAAGATGACGATAGTGTTGAAAGAGAGAAGAGTAACAGCCCGTCCCCGGTAACCTCAACATATGTTGAACGCTGAAGTAACAGTCACTGGTTTCGTTACCTATCGTGTTCACAAGATAACATAGTGTGCCGATTTATGGGTTCTGTATTGTTTTAGGTGAAGGGAGCCAAAGCTGCTGCTGCTGTTCTCAATAAGAAGGGCCCGCAGGTAGATGTGCTCTTTCAACGCATCGTTGACTGTGGAGTCGGGTTGGCAGTTCCCCCGGCCGCTGTCACCACCGTTCACATCAAACCGAGATGCGCCTGTTCCGGAGATTCAGGTCCAGTTCGGCTTTCCAAGCCAAACATCAACTATTATTCCGTAAAGCCGACCAACCCGGCCTCTGCGTCCAACCTTCTTGTGACCTGCCAGATGCCATCCTCCAAAGTATAATGCGTTTCGTCTGTCCGCACGCTCAAGATGACACATACGAGACGTGCGAGACTAGCGCTGCTTTAGGCGCTTGCGCGTTATGCGATCTGAGGGATCTGGCCCACTGCGCCCGTGTCTGCAAGAGATGGCATAATCTGGCAACGGGCATACTGTAAGTGACTCTACAAATCTTTGCGAAAGCTAGGGGAGGCGCTGGATCAGAATCTGACTGACACATTTGGGCGTTGCTCGCTCGCTGCAGCTACCAGAGCATTCGCATCGATGCCGTTCATTATTGTCCGCTTGAGGCTCATCTTTCGGGGCAGCGCAAGCACAGGGGCTTCTTGAGAAGCAACGCCGACCCGGATGATGGCCTCACGGCTCGCCTCGGACTACTTCGCCGAACGCTGTGCAACAACGGCCCGCGCCTAAGCACATTAGTCAAATATCTCAAGCTGCCTCATATGCTCCGAGAAGCGGCCGGGCCAGACCTCTTTCGCATCGTCCACATGCTCCCAAATATTCGCTATGTAGACCTCCCGTCGGGGTTATTCGCCGATCAGTCTCGCTATAGCACCCTTCGACTGGCCGTTGAAGCCAGGTGTCGAGACCTCCGAAAGATGACATACCGTGGAGGCGCAGAAAGGGCCTTGACGGGAACGGCCAATGCCAACACGTGGCAAAACTTGGAGGTACTGGAGTTGATCAAGATAGAGATGGCCACCTGCGTTCTGCGACATGCACTAGGGATGTTGGGGAACCTTCGCGCGCTGAAGATTGAAGGAGTGAGGTCTTTCTCAGATGACTGTCTCGGCCATATCGACGGGTCACCTCCGTTCCCGTGCTTAGAAGAGTTGGTTCTGCGGAGCACCCCGGCCGTCACCGGACGCGGCCTGCTTGAGTACCTGTGCCGATCCGACACCCGAAACACGATTACCGTTTTGGCTCTGCTTGGCACGGGCGTGACCACTGACTCTCTGGCGGATGCACTCTCGGCAGCTTCAAACCTACGGACACTCGCCGTCAAAGCTACAGTCTCCAGGCCATTGAATGACGGAGCGATCGCCCAACGACTCGCGTCAACCTCTTTGCGAAAGCTCCGTTTCGAGCTCACCATCGCCGACTCGAGAGGGTTCGGGTCTTGGACAATAGCCAGTCACTACAGATATCTAGCAGAGTCTCTCATGGCTAACGACTTGCCTCATCTGACGTCAGTCTATGTCCTCGGCGAGCACTTACTCCATCAACTAGGCTTGCCGTATCCACGACTGGCATCCTCATCGACATGCCATGCGAGTCATCTTGATCCGGCGAATACCGATGAGACGGTAAGACGTCGGGTCAAATCCTTCCCAAGGGATGTGGCTTCCCGCGATCTACCTTCTTCACCATCCGTTGCACTCAGACAGCAACTGGCACTTTACACAAGGACAGCAGATGTAGTAGACTGGCCGTCGGCTGGCATGCAATCTCCCGTGCGAGGATGCGACCAGCTGGTAAGCCATTACGGTCTGAATGCCGACATTGCGGGCTGCGGATGGGGGCATCACCAGGCAGTACGTCGCTGGGTACTTGCTAGAGATCAACAAAGCGTTATCAAGTGCCTCAGCAACTTGGCAAGTTTTAGTCACACCGGCGGCCCCGGAACGAACGACTGGCCCAAAACCCAAGAAAAGAGGGCAGATCTTTGGCGATGAGCTTGCTGCCGCGCTGACGACACGCGGACACGTTTCCGCCTGGGCGAATCGGTTGTCAGCTACTGATAACCAGTGACTTGTGTAGATAGACACGAACAAATGAGATTCGGTACCGTTGAGACGACGTGACTATCGGGAGGGCTGTGCAATGCACAGATCGTACTTGCGCAGCACAGCAACGCCGTCATGTGTTGGTTGGAGAGGTTTTCATGGATTCGTTAGGAGTCAGCATCATCCTAACTACCGCGGGCTAACCATCCGTCTTGCCAGCAGCTATTGCGACCCGTCCAGGGGAGTCTCCTCTACACCGCCACACTAAAGGCACGAGGAGACATGACGCCGGTAGACGCCAGGACCAACATATGAAATTGATCACACATATGGGCTTCCTACTTTGACGGGGACTCATCGAACAGGGCATGTTGAAGCGGATCTTGATATGAGCAGCATTGATCGGCAGGTCGGCCCCGCCGGAGCGGTCGGGCGCGAATCCAAGGGGGAAACTTCCGAGCCTGGTCCAGAATAAACGCTGATGTACGTCGCTTAGGTACCGCCTAACACAGACGCGTCTACACGCGATCAACTTACTGACGATTTGAGTGCAACTTTCCCACAGCATCGCGCTGCTGCTTGATGTCGACTTTGTTGTTGTTTGCTTGTTCCTCCCGCTATATCAAACGTGCCACCATCCACCTCAAGTCATAGTTCGAGGAAGAGCCTCTGTCGGACTTGCTCAGCCAGGTACGAAACCTACAAAACGCACGAGACTCTTCTGAATCCTTCATGGTTCTTTCTCTGTGTGCCCCAAACCCCGTTTTCGTGCGCCCTCGTTAACACCCAGAATCTTCAGCAGACTTTTGCTATGACGCCATCGATGAAATTGTTGCTCACACCCTCGATGCCGGTACCACGCTTGTGACCCTTACTGTCCTCGCCGAAAGCTTCCGCTCAGATGTAGCTGAATGGGATATCCAGGAGCATCGACCGACTTTGCTATACAACTACTGGACCAGCTTTCGGGGCAAGACGCGTCAAGATGTCCTAGGAATTGGAGAACTTTATCACCCTTTCCGGCTGCTCCAACACCGTCATGTTGGAGGCCAATGGCAAGTGCTCGTGCAATGGCTTGGATATACCGACGAGGGAGAGGACGTCTCGTGGGAGCCAGCCGCGAAGATTCGCGCCGATGCGCCTGATGTGTTGATGGACTACTGCCGCTATGTAAAGGATGATGGAGAAAATGCAGCGTTGCTCGGACCCATCGCACGAATGGAGGCAAACAGCGAGGTCAAGAATCAAGCCGCAGCGCTTGCGACCGCAAGACGTCCAGCGAAGAGGAGGAGGGACAGTGTGATCGAGCAGGCCATGCCCCCAATTAATCGATGCCGACGCTGTAAGTCCGTTGAATCGCAATCGCCTCCGTGCCTCACTAGTTATGAGCGTAGCATCCAGACATGGTTCGACACCAGCCACACAACGTCCCTTGCCCGGATTGTCGACATCTAAGTGTAAACAATCGCAAGTCCCCCAAGACAATCATCAGTCACAGCTAAGCCCTAAATTGGCCGTCTCAACCACGAGGCGGTCGAGTTTCCCGACGCATGATACCGAAAGTGCCTGCCACATCTATTGACGCCCCAAATCTTAGACCTGCAGTTGTTCGCCGCACAATGATGTGGTTCATGGACGCTTTCACTGTTACCGACCTGCAAAAGGTTTGTCGCTTCGTTGATGAACACTGCACAGGCAAACTACGTTTACCATTGCACAGCAGCGGCGACTGGGACGGAAATGCTACCAGAAGTAGATGGGAATATGTTTTTATGGTAAGTCCGCTTGGATGGTCGGGCAAATAGGTATGACGATCAAGATCGAAAATAGAGTAATTACAATCAAAGTCTGGCAACTTCGCAAACGTGAATAGTATCTCGTCGTAATCCAGCGAGTGAACAGGCAATCATTTTGTTTCTGAGGAAGCACCAGCGTATTAAAGCTTGTGAAAGCCCCGTCGGTCAACTTCAAATGCAACATGTATACAGCCCCTACTGACACAAACAACTTGGCAAAACATGCACCAACCTTTCCATGACTGACGAGTCCTTATAACTTCCTGTTTTCGGTAACCAGCACGTGAGCAGGTTAATTGGAGGCCAACCAGGCTTTTTTCCTGTGTGAAGGGACTTGTGAGGCACCAGCACACTATCGGCCATCCTCGCCTGCAGGGCGTTCAATATTTCTTCGCAGGGGCTCGTGGCATGATCAAAAGTCCTTGGCCGATGGCTGATTTGGGCATGGTGGCATTAACCATAGCATACGGGTGAGGGTTAAATCGTGGGTTTATTCGGCTACCCACTTTCGAAGATCTGAGAAATTCTGCTCAACGGAGGAATTCAAGTCAACAACTCAACCGAGTGCTATGGCAAAGCTCTTGCTGATTTGCTTGCTTATGACCATAAGCTTGGAACCGGGAAGTACCAAAGTTGATGTGGCTCACGTGGGCATGAAGCTAACGTGAGAAGCATCGTGCAGCCTCAATGGGGCTGCGGGGGCGCGCTCTTCGTTTATTAGGTAGTCTTTGACAAAGTAATGATGAGGTATCCCGAGTTCCTAACCAATGGTCATCTGCAATGATAAGTAGAGATGACAACAGCGATAGCACTTTCCTGGTGTGCCAATATATGTGTGGAACCTTGCAAACACAATTCTCGAAGCATAATTCTGATGATCATGTGCACGGAACATAAGGAAACGCAGATCGATGAAAGGATCGGTGGTGGTGCATGGTCCAGGCTCGGGATCCACTCGAAAAAATAGCGATGTGTTCCCTCAAACGCGAGCGGGATGCGGACACGCTTTTCTGATAATTAATTTAATCTGTAAATCGAGCTTTCTAAGCCTTTGGTTGGGTCTTAAATGCAGTGAAAGCCGGTAGCCTGATCGTCGCGGGTGCCAACATTGCCCAGACACCCGGAAAGCTCAGACCAAGCCAGATAGATCGGCCCATGTTCAATGAGGCGGGTCCCTTCTGTACTTCGCTTGTCTGCGGCTTCAAGCAAATTGTCGACGATTGTCTCTTGTGGGAAACAAACAAGGGGATCGGGGAACTCTGAAGTGCACAAAGTGAAATGTGCGGAGATGGTGGTCAATCCATGTGAATGAGCGCATTGCTATCAATGCAAATACTGATCCGCTGGCGCAAGTAGCATGTGCCCCCAGGAGGATTGGATAGGGTAGATGGTACGGCCGCGCGAAATAGCATATCGACATCTGTCGACTCTGCCCTCGCAAGATGCTTTTGGCGACCGATGGCAGCGCGTCAGGGAAGTAGTGCTGCATTCGGCGGCGCCGCTCGCCACTATTGGACGTAGCCATAGAGGTCCTGAGTTTTCAGCGTAGACGGAAAGTCTTCCGGAGATGGCATAATGGCTTGTTATCTTGCTGCTTATTCCGACAGCTGGCGAGGAATCTTCCTGTTCGCTGCGCATGCCATAAAGCTTACAAAAACAAGAGTTGGCTTTCCAACGCGTATATTATCGCCGCCAGCTATGATAGATCGACGACACGTCCATCTTGACTCTGCACTACGTACACCCCATCTGCTGCGGTGGGCTTTGAGTGGCTAGTCCCTCTTCCTCACCTATGTTAGTATCATGTTAGTATATTCACTATTCTGCCACTGTTATGGAAAGACTGGTTATGACAGCCATCGAACTCGTTTCCTCCCGAAGTAACCGCTTTCTGCTTCACGTCTCGAAAACGGCCTTCTTGTTGCTGACGCGCCACCTTAACTGCGATCGTTATTATTTTGAAACTATTTGGGTCATAAAAACGCCTAGATCTACAGGCGCTAGGGGAAAAGGGAGCAATAAAGAAAACATGTGAAGGCCACCATGTGACCACCAGATTTGAACTGACTTGTTGTCCTTTGCTCATATACCAGATTCCCGAACCACGACTTCTACATTGTTATTCACTCTTGTTTCCATTGCAGCCCGACTCAACATCCGACCTGCAACCATGCGGAAGGTGCTCAAGCGAGATGCTACTGAGCTTGGGAGCCCCGACGAGGTGCCCATCGCGAAAAGGCAGAGGTTATCTCTCTCCAGAACGCATGAGCTAAATGACGAGTACTCTCAAGATATCCTCAAATATATGAAGCACATAGAGGCATGTACTTCAAAGGTTCAGATAACCTGACACTCAGGTCGGTTCCGCTAAACTGACAAACGCCAAGGCCCAGACGATGCCCGACATGAGCCGCTTCCCGGCTGGGATAAAAGAAATGAGACCGGACATCGTCCGATATCTCCAAGTGGCTCATGCTATGCTTGGCCTCCTTCCAGAAACGCTGTTTTTATCGGTCAACATTGTCGACAGGTTCTGCTGTGAACAAAGCTTCTGTGGGAAGGCATACTACAAGTTGATCAGCTGTACTGCATTATGGATTGCATCCAAGTACATTGAAGAAAAAGGGCGGGTACCATCTCTTCCACGGCTTATGTGGTTCATTTCCGAAGGGTGTTATCGAGAAAAGAGACTCTTCTTTCGGTTAGAAATGGACATTCTTACTGAACTGAAGTGGCGCGTAAACCACCCAACCCCATATTTCTTCATTCAGCTTCTTGAGATGGACGACGATAACGAAGCTGCAGTGAGGGAGTTGGCAGTGGATATTTGCAAAGCCAACTTGGCTAATAACGAACTGATAGGCGCTAGGTTATCTGTTCTGGCTCGTCAATGTTTGCTATTTGCCGGCGATGGCTCGCTCGGCGTCAATAGCCAATTTGGCCACTGATTTGGTCGGCTGACTCTCTAGAACGGCAGCAGTCAGTCTCTGGATGGATAAAGCTCAGTCTGAGTTAATAGCCGCTTATCAGCTTTAATGATGAACTAGTCGTATTCTAGAGGCAACGAGAATATCAATCGTGTCATGATGTTGCTCAAGAAAACACGTCTTGTGTCATTTTGCTGAACCATATGTAACATGGTCATTTGCTCCAAGCTCTTCAAACGTTAGCTTTGGGCATCTCCTATAAGAAATAAGACATTGCTTCGATGAAAGTCTCGATTTATTTCACAACACTCCACGTGCCGTGATGAAACAGAGACAGCTAAAAAGAATGACAGTCCCGGTGATGGATGTGAGAAGGTTGCCATTCCAATTATGTCATTTCCGATTCCCCGTTTCGCAAACAGCTCAGCCATCAAAACATCTTTGAAATAAATGGCCTATCATAAAAGGGCAAATACGGAACGAAAAGTTTTGAGTATTCCATAGCCCTATTCAGTATGAGGACAACCTCTCACAGACGGGGCATAGGAGGAGGAGTTCGTCGATGAAAAGCACCGCTCACGACTTCTTCTACTACGGTCACGTGATAGCCATGTTCAGAGGACTTGTTGGGATTCGTCAACACTGAACTCCTGACAAACGATAGTCTGGTCGGCCACATGGACTGATTTGGCCGGTGTATTTGAAGTCCCACACTACGTTGCCGACTCATGGTCAGCGACTGCTGTGGTTGCGAGCCAATGCATTGATCGAGCCGCGACGATCACGGACAGACTTGGGTCACTTGTCACTGTCAAACGCCAGGTTGCTAACTGGAGTTTGAGACGTATCAATACTATCTATCATCTTAATCTTATCGTGTTATGTCATTGCCTTTTGCCTTGAAGGCCTAAACGGTTTGCTTCGACTGTCCCATGAACAATGAGCGCGTGCTCCGTCCTCGTAAGTTGAGACCTACTCATTCAGCCAACGGCTGACACACTCGAGAAGTCATCTTTGGGAGGCTACAGTGCAGCCTGGACTCTTAACAGCTGAATGTTAGATGAACTTCAATCAGATTAGGGGGAAGAGAAACCACCACCTTAGCCACGATAAAGGACTCGCATTGCAAGAGTATCGATGAATGTACGACAGCCTGGCCCTCCGAGCTTTCGATCATGTGTCCAAAAGTCTAATAAGACTACTTGTAGACAGGAGACGTCTCCATCACAGGTCAGAATATCGGCTGGTCTGGGCATCAGTAGTCAGTTAACCATAACGCCCCGCCACTGTTCGCCATCGTTTATTAATGAGGTGAGATGGATCAATCAGATTAATCATCAAACGTTATCTCACGTTGGCACCGACCAGCGAGCTACGCTAACAAACCACACTTAGGCCTCCGCAAATTGACGTCTTAAATTATTCTTGAAGGAGCCTAGTCGGCCTAGACCCAAGAGAAATGTCGACAACGTACAATACTGTTGTTTGCCTGATTCAAGATGAAGTACTTGAAAAGAAGTACAGCGCAGAACGTGTGCTGGTCTCTCTACTGAGGAGGCTGAGTGGCGCCAGCTTGGACATATTGGAAGTCAGACTGAATGAATTTGCTGTATCATCAGTTACTATCTTATCATTGCTTTGATTATCAATCCAGGTGCTCTCCTACTGTGCTCGAGATGACTCCTGCCTCATTCTAGACCACTCTAAACTTGTACTGTCGCCGTTTACCGTGAACAAAGCTTCCATTAGTGCGTTTGTTTGATTGTATTCAGCAGGTCATGCTCCTGGAGTGTTGCCTGTCTAAACGTTCCTACGTGTGATCTGAAACACGGCTATGATGTAAATCTTGTCTCTGAAACAGAATGGCGATGGTTTCGGACTGTCGTGCCGCCGAGCCACCTCCTGGTGCCTTTGCTATTCTACACGAAGCTCAAGTAGTATATAAATCGACTGTCTGCTTCCGTTGAACAACCATCGGAAGTTCCTACCAGCTCGCGGCCAATATGACCTGTGTTTCGCCAGAGATGAGAAAGAAAAGGAATCGAGATGCTCAGGCCAAGCACCGCAAGAAGAAACAGGAGGAAGCTGAACGCCTCAAATCAGAAGTGGAACATCTCCGCAGAAAGCTGCAGGAAGTCCGTGACGCTATGGCAAGCAACGACATGCAGCGATTGAAGTATATTGTGCTAGATGAGACGCGGCCTTCGACGCCTCAGCCCGATGCGTCAGGCACAGTCGAGTTAGGCACGCCAATCACTGACGGAGGGTACGCCGAGTCGGCCGATCCTTTCGCGATATCATCTATCATTCCCTACTCGGTCTACAGCACACTCGACTGTACGCTCCCCCTACCAGAGTACAACCCTTACCCCGCTACTGCATTTCAAACATCATTTACAGAAGGCTACAACCAAATGCTGCCATGGAATTTGGTTCCCTCGGTTCCGGCATTGCCCAGCATTGGGATGCCAGGATTGCTCGACATGTCATCATGGCTCGATCCGCAGCTGCTAATCTCATGATCACTATACATATACCCTCGAGGGGTAGAATACTTCTCATCTGCATAACAGAACTTTCCATACAATGAAACATCTCGTTGCTTCTGCATGTTGAAGAAAGGCCCTTGCATGTCCTTAGGGAGATTCCGTCTTGTAGCCACTATTGTGTACCAATACCGCTGTGCAAGGCTGAACGCGGGTCAAAAATAAGAAGACTCAAATCATCTACATTCGATGTCGATTTCTGCTCTAAGTGATGAGAAAGTATCCACCTTACAGATTGACTGCATGCTGAGAAAGAAACAGCCCGCAACCACGGAGTACTCCTACTGTTCAGGATTTAAGATGCAATTTGACAAGTGGACTTTGTACGTCCGATAACCTTCGACTGACCGCCTATGCATATTTGAGTCCAAGTACAGGTGTTTCTTCAACTGAATGAATGGACAAAGTCATGCTTGGAGAGGCTGATAAGCAACTGTCACCCCCCGAATTAGGTCAGATGGATTTAGGGCCTATTCAGCGTATTTTTACAACCAATCACACGTAGGCTCATGATTTCTTGAAGGGGTTTCGGTTTAACGTCACATAAAGTACAAGATCAGATGCTTACATCATTTAAGTTCCACCATTGAAGGTTCTCTTTGCTTGTCTTCTGCCACGTACGGGGTGGTCGCGGACGAAGAATGCTAGACGCAGGTCCTTACCAAGGAGGAGACAACGAATAAGACTCCCGCTCAATAAGATGTTGCCGCATCTTGGACTTCTTGATGTCGGGAGGGGAAAGAGACGTGCTTAGAAGCAATCCTTCCTTATCGATGCTCAACAAAGATGCAGACCCATAAGTTGTGTAAGTATATCTGGTTGAAAAGACCCTACTATGAACTATCTCGGAAGCCGTAGCCATGGGAACTTGTGTTGAAGGTAATTGGAGGTCATTATATGTGGTAACATGATCACTACTTCACATGTTGACTCTTGCTGAGGAACAACAGCAGATTATCTTTTAGGCGGGCCAATGCAATAAGACAAACATGATGAACAAAATCTTACAAACTCTGTGTCAAAGTTTGCCGAAACGCACCTTTCGTTATATAACTTGAAACGATGTTACCACGTTGTGGCGGGATAGAATGACGAGATATGTAACGATCATTGTGCTTATGACTCATGCACCGTCGATTCTCTTCGCCAGTCACACATGGGCGATGCTATGCTTTGCCAGCAATAATGAAAGAGCGCCCTAAGTGAAAGAGATGTTATTAAACTTCATTATCAGTATCCGGTTAAAGCATTCTTTGCTCACAGGGCTAGAGAATCCATCGAGGTGATGTTCGCGACTTGCAATATAAATTTACCCGCGTGCAAGATAACTGGTCATGGGAAATTCTAATTCTGGCAGTGCTGGTAAATATCCTACATCATCTTTTGGCTGTCGAATTGTGGCATTAGACTCCGATTCTTACTAACCACCTCCTGACCAACATTTATAATTATGTATAATCACGAAACCTTTGAAGATATCCTCAACGACGAGCTTGTATCGAAGCAGCTGCTGCAAGAGTCACTGCAGGCTGCCGAAGAGAAACTGACTTTTTGGAAGACATTATGCCTGTCTAGTATAACATTGAACATGGAGCTCATTAGACTATTGCAGCGGATCTGAATTACCAAATATTATAGTACCTAGCCTAATGTACTGCACAATATTGCTACTTATTCTTGATAGGAAAAAGGCATTGAGGTTAGGATGTCAGCGTTCCTGTCTAACTAGAAACGATTATTCGCTTTAGCATTGGACGTGAAAAGCATAGGACGTGGGACTGGAGAAAGCATGCCTAGCCGGCTTCAAAGACAAGATAACGCTTGGATCACGCGCGAAGCAATAGCTGAATAACAGGTTTCTTCATGTGGGTTGATCGGACGGTCTAGCAGAGGCCACTGCCGGCTACTGAGCTCATTGATCACTTTGAAGACAAGGCGTGGCGCTCAATCAACCCTCCTTGACTTTGATTTGAACCTGCAACAAATTCATTAAGTATTTTGGTACTGTGACATCTTTGCTAAGCTACGTAGGTACTGGGTCAAGGTTATCAGGAGGTGCAGTGTCTCGCATCTGCAGTGGCTGTACATGGGCTCGCTGGCGAAAAAAGGTAATGACGAACTCTTTCATATCGCAGAATGAGGCGAAGGAGGCGAAAACCGATAGTAGTCGTCGGAGTGGTTCAGAAAACGATGCTGATTGAAATAAGTCATTGCGGTTTTCCGGCTTTGCCAACACCAATACTAAGGCGAAGATTGTCACCAGTTGCATGGTGGGCAGAACAAGATGTACAACACCATCGATAATGTAAAGACTTGCAGTAATGATCAAGAGTGCTCGCACAGGGTGAAGGGGAGATCTTTGTTCCATTGCAACAATTACTGGATATTATTGCAGTTGTTGTAGACGACACTCAGGTGTTTAAGTATATTGTTGCTCACCATCCCTCATGTATTGGCTCGTGTCTATTTACGTGATTTGAGCTGAACTGCTTAGTCAATCGTAATCTCGTAAATTCCTCTCAATTCATGCCTTCTGTCATCAGACTAAGCCTATGACGCGCTTCACGATATCCGCGACGGTTGTTCATGAACCATTAAGTGATGCGATAACCTACTCGTGACGCCTATATTAGTGGCCTTTCTACAATGACTACAGAACCAAATTCCAGCAACCATTACTTGTCTACCAAAGCAGCCGAGAACATGTCGTTACAGCACAGCTGTGCCGTATGCCACAGGGCGCGGTCTGAATCTTATCACAGGAAACATCCAATTCACCCTGGCTCAGAACCTCTCAGTGGCATATGCAGGCGATGCCGCTCACGGAGGAAAGAGCAGGTTGTTGTCATACATCACTATCATAACCATGATCACATTCATCACTACTATCACTACCTGGAACAGCCGACGGACCAGCAAGGGAGGAAACATGGTGTTGAGAATCCCCCATCGACAGCGTTTGAGTTGCCTGGCTCGTCAGCTGCTCCATTCCGCGCGCCATCAGAGGTGCTGGCTGACGAACCACCGCCGGTAGTCGACATGAGAACAAAGCCGCGTATGCCGTTGAGCAACTTTCGCTGACGACAATGGGTATTGAAAGCCCGAAAAATCAATACAATATCCAGGGCCGTGTTTTAATCCTCCATGTTGCCATGAGACTTATAGGCTCTCCTAGGAAGAGAAGAAGAGATGAAATAGCACTGTAGCACTGCCAAGCCCCATTTCCCAAGGCGCTAAAACTTGTACAGTTATTCATTGTAGTCCTTATCTTAAGAAAAACCTTTATCAAACTATAATCTAGGAAACGTTCTAGTTCTATCTGACTACTCTAAGAGTAAGGCCGCTCCGCTTCTTGCTTTATGCAACCGCTTCTATCCCTTACAGCATCACAGCTGACATTATAGATAAGTAGGCTATGACATGATAGATTCGTCTGGGGCTATAACTGCTGTCACTCATACGAACTGAATTCCTCAACAGTGCTAGGATGGGCGTTTGATTAGTTTGAGGCATTTAGGTCACGCAAAGTCGCTGCAAGACTTTATTCGAAGTTTCATGGTCGACGACATCGATACAAATTACCAGACGCCGACTTCGACTCTGTCGCCCAGTATACAAAGGAAGAGACCTATGACCTTCGAAACAATGCCCCTTGAGACGCAGAACCATGCTACGACAAGTGCAAGTAACTCTATGCGAAATACAAGAATGCGGTGTTGCCGTCACATGTCTCTAATAGATTTGATGCTGAGCAGTATAATCGTACTTGTGATGAGATAAACCACCAACTACATAGAATGCGGACAGATATGCCGCTAGCGCTTGCACGGAAAGCCTTGGTCACCTTGCCAAGCTTGGCATAAGTGTGACGGTGTAAACATAGAAGAGAGTCTGTGGTGATTACGACTGAGGCGGCAGGTGCAATCAGAAACCCGCGATGGCAGCATTGCTATCGGAATGGTGCAGTGCCTGGATACCAGCTTATGGCGGTGTTCTTCCTGCTTATGAACGCAAGAAACACAGTTTCCTCCACGAGATTGCATAAGCTTATCCGCCCTGTGTCAACTGCCTCGATTGCCTTGAGTACGCATACTTCTTGGTTATTCTGTTTGACCTTGCATGGTTCTGACACATCTTACGGTTCCTTTGTCGACGACGAGCTGATTTTCTCGCACACAGGATATTTTGGTCCTGTTTCTGATGTTGCCGTATGGTAACCCAGTAGTCCTCAACGAGCTTGGGACCAGCCTTCCTAATGACTCTCTCGTATTGCCAAGACCGCTCAGGTGACCCCACCCAGTAAACCAATAGCTGACTACCCCTGTGAGTCTTTCTATGACCCTCGATCCTGAACGGATGCCAAAGGTCTTTGTGGGCCATTGCGCCCAAACGCCCATCCGCGACACTGTCCCAGTAGGCGAAAAGGGCCAGTTCTGAATTCTTTTGAATGATGCTCTCAGGGACCCAAGCTTGTCGTCCGTCTTTCCCTTCGATTCGCAGCTGGAAAAGTGTCTCGACATCAGCGTCACGGCGATGACCGGTGATAGAGTAGTTGTTTGGCAGGGGTCGCTCGATCTCGCCCGCTATGTCTGGCATCATGCTTGCGACCGGTGCGCGAACAGGCGCGGGAAATGCATCTGCTGGGTTGCCTACGGCCGGGCGGATATTGCTAATTCTACCGGCAGTGTCAGCTCAATGTCGTACGAAGGTCTGAGGGACACTTACGGAGGCTGACAGTGTAATGATGTGAACTTGATAAAGTCAATCAATAGATCCATTGCGAACATTGGGTTAGAGCACTGAAGCGATTTTGAGATGCGACGAAACTCCGTACTGACTGGTCAATGGCTAGGTGACTGGCCCATCTGGAGGCAATTTATGAAGCAAAGTCACTGGGGCTAATTTTACTCAGGCGGCCGTTCGTCGACCGTCTAGCAGCGAGGCGTTGTGGCCCCTGGCATCTTCAACTTACTTGCTGCAGCCATGTTACCTACTTTGTTGATAGGTTATCTTACCCTGGCACGTTTTGTTATGTTGTACTCCGTTTATCCCCAATTTAGTTGGAGAAGAAGGCTGATGGTATCATCTTTCTCGAATCGGATACCGCGAACGTAATGCTCTGCGAAGATGATTCGGCAAATAGATGATTGAATTTCGTCAAGCCAACCGTTCGGTCGGTCTGTCGTCCTCATTATGGATTTTCGAGGTACCAGGGATGCGCGACAACCGATGGGACCGCTAAGCGAATGACCTTGTGATAAGCGTTCGGCGACTCCACTCGGATCCTGACGAGCAGCAAGTCATCGTCACTGGCACCGTCTGGAAGAGCCTAGACGAGCATGCCACGAAAAGCTGCACGTCCGACAAGATCCTCCGGCCGCAATCTAGTCCGAGCAAATCATGAAGCGTTGCGAAGAGGTCCATCGTACGTGACAGCCTACAAGGCGATCGAACAACCTCGTCGCCCTCACTAGGATGAGTCTTTGCCACACTACAGATGCACTCTGGTCCAGCATTTTCGAAAGCGAGCTGTGCGTTCACGTCTCACACCGCAAGCAACTGTTGCTGATATTCGAAAGTATTGTTGAAAGTTCGCCATGTATGCATATTTCGGCAATGCCGCGCGCAGACAGAAGTCCTTGCGAAATTCCAGATCGAGCCGCAATCAGACCGCCCGACAGTCAATAGGCCGCTCTGCGGTTGTAGCGAGTAGCCCACTAAGAGGGTCGAACTTGTGCCCGCAACGTCAGCGATCAAGGAAACGAATTAGAAGTCAATCAACGCCGGCAAAGAAGGCTCCTCAGAAAACCGTGTTGAAAGGTGTGCATCGAGGAAATGGTCCGTCCATCTGCCGTCGTAGGAGGCCCAAACGGGCACCGCGAATGGGGGAGAAATCTTTGGTCCGGAAGGCCAACACGGTTTCCCGGTTGAGGCTGCTGGCGGCCGCTGCTTCGACGCTGTTACTTTTACTTCCTTGTTAATCAAGCTCGTTGGCTCACCAAACATGGCTCCACAATGGACCCATATTAGATGATCCATACAGGCCAGGGCACTGCGGAGTGACAATCACCAAGAAAGTAGAAGAGCGGCTAAAGCGAATATGCGTTGCGCTCGCAGGTGGTTATGTCGCGTCCAAATGGGGCTGGTGGCTCCTGCACACTGCAGGTGATGATTGGTCGTCCGCCCTTGCACTGCGACGGCCTGGCAAATAAGAAGCTCCAAAGGTTATGGTCGCTTGCTCAGGAGAAGCACAGTCCAGGTCCCTCAATTTGCTCGTTCATCGAAGCGGGGGCAGCTGCAGCGCCTCAAAGTCAGGTGGGCCAATAATATATTAATAACGTTAAACCAACGTCATTCTAGTTTTCACGACATCTCAAGATATAACCAACAGCTGATTTGTAAGGCATGGAAGACCGGTCTGCTGCACCTTTGACCAATAGAGTCTAGCCCATTCATTTTGTCAGTCTTCGCGCTAGCAGCGGCGGTAAAGCTTTCGTTAGCCTGGCGTGTGCAGTAGTCTGCTCAGGATGGCACTCCACACGCAAGCTCGTTGAGCGATGATGGGGACCACGTCTGGCGCATGGACGATGGCTTGAATATGCACAGTATTTTCCTCTCAACTGTGCAACAAGATCAGATGCAATCAGCCTGGCTGAGTATACGGGTTGATTATAGTATATTGGAGGGAATTGTTTGTTTGTTTTATATTTACCGCCATGGCGGCAAGGGCGCAGCCGCCCTTGCGGCAGACCTCCCGAAGGGTATGTGGCGTGGAGGGTCGTAGGCTCTAGCTATATACTCTACAGTACACGCCGTATCCTGACGTCCTCCAAATCTTGCTCGTGAGCTGCTATGTGTTCTATTCGTCCCTAGTTCCCACTGGTGCCCTAGGTCCGTTATAACCATCTGGTTTCCTAATAGAATTAGTTTGTCGTTTGGAGAATAGGTTATGGCCTATCTCCTAGTACCGCGGGCAGATCTTCTGGTAGAAGTCTGTCACGCAGAGGAAGGCCTGAAAGCCTTCAGAGTCAGTGATGAGCCCCTTGAAGTAGCGGTCGAGGGACCCTATAGGTCCCACGGGCTCCTGGCGGCTGTAGGGGTAGAGGATGGGCCACTGTTGCCTCCTCAGTAGGGTCTTTCGGCAGTAGACTAGATGGTCTGCCTCCTTAACCTCTCCACAGGAACAGGTTAGCAGTGCTTCTGTATGGTTGAAGCGTTGGTGATACTGTTCAAAGTCCCCGTGGCCTGACCGCGCCGCGAGGAGGTGATGAAGGGCAGCCCTAGGGAGGCCAAGTTCAGGAGGGCAAGCAAGGGTGGCCTTGAGCCCTAGTTGGGTATAGCGGGGGGTTGCCTCTTGTCTCCACCATTTCCTATGTTGGTGCTGTTTGCGCACTTGGGCAAGCCGTTTGATCCCTGATAGCGTAGCTAGTAGGCCTCTGGGGACTGGAAGTGTTGTACCCTCCTTAGCTAGGCTGTCTGCCTCTTCGTTCCCTTTTATCCCTTGGTGCCCTGGGGACCAGTGGGTTTGTATATTATATATCCTGGCTGCTGCCTGGATTTCTAGGAAGGCAGCTTGTGAGGAGTCTGGGACGTCGCTGCGTATCCCCTGGATAACACTGGTGTTATCAATACAGATGTGTATAGGCTGGCCTTGGGAGGTAAGGAGAGCTCGTTGGAGCCCTGCCCTCGCCCCCTCCGCCTCGCCATCGAACACTTCCGCAAGACTGAGGCGGCCGCAGCCTTGGGCTATGCGTTTATTGTCACGGTAGATAACAAAGCCGAATCCCGTGGCCCTATTAGGGGCTTTAGAGCCGTCTGAGTAGATGATCGTGTGATTACCTGGCACGGTCTTGAGCCAGGCTTGGAACGCTTTTGCTGCCTTCTCCTTGCCTTGTCCAGCTGTAGGGTCCCGTGGTCCTGGGTGGTACTGTGGCTGTAGGAGTATCGGCCTCGGGCACTTAGGTAAGAGAGCTGCTGTTCTTTGCAGCCTTGTTTGCCGCTGCCCTTGCGGGGGGAGCCTTGAGACTAGGGGATGCTGTTGGTCAACCCTCTGTAGGCGTGTAGCGAATCGTAGGCGTACCCCTTCGAGGGCTACTGTTGCTGTAGGCAGGCCAGCGTCTCGAATGAGGCTGCTGGTTGGTGTGGTCCTCCAGACAGGTAGGATAGCCCTTGCTGCCGCTGTTATAACTTTTCCCACTCTCCTGGCTAGGCTCTTCTGCCCCGTACTGACGGTAGCTGCCTGGTTAGTGGCCCTGCTGCTGTTCCAGGCTGATCTATTTAAACCTGCATACCAGGTCTCAGCTCCATATAGGGCTGTTGGGAGGACACAGGCAATAACAGCTTGTCGTGCCGCAGCCGCTGGGAGCCCCCCTTTGGTGTTTGATAGGTGCTGTAGGAACTTGGCCACCTTTTTTGCTGCTGCTGCCTTTGTTTCAACGTGGTGTCGGAAGGTGAGTTTCTTATCAAACCAGACCCCTAGCCATCGTATAGGCTTAGTTGAAGCCTTGATAGTTAGGTCTCCTGCTTGTATGTCTGGTACGTCTTTTGTCTGGTTATGTTTCCTGCTAAAATGGATTGCCTCGCATTTATCTGGGTCGAACGCAACCTTATTATCAGTGCCCCAGTTGAGGATCTGAGTAATCTTCTGGCCAAGCGCTACAGCATTATCTTCTAGAGATGGGCTAGAGGCCAGCAGGGCTATATCATCTGCGTAGCCAAACCGTAGCTTCTGGTCGTCGGCTAGGATATCGGCTATATAAAGCAGAAAGAGTATAGGTGATAGCGGAGAGCCTTGTGGCAGCCCACAGGATAGGGGGAAGTCCTCTGTAGTAGTGTCTTCTAGCCTGACTCGGGCAGTTCGGCTGGAGGTGAAGGTAAAGACCAGCCTAATCAGCCTATCAGGCCAACCCTGCTGTCGTAGCCTGATAATTAGTCGATTTCGTAGAACGGAATCGAACGCCCCCTTGACGTCCATTGTTGCTAGAGTTGCAGTAAGCCCTGAGTCTAGAGCCTTTTCTATCTCATGGGTAAGACAGGTTGTCAGGTCGACTGCAGCCCTTCCTGGCAGTGCCCCAATCTGCTGTGGGCTCGCAACTCCTTCTAAGATGGTGAGGTAAGCCATCCTCTTTGCTATCAGCCGCTCTAGGCCTTTGCCTAAGCAGGATAAGAGTGAGATTGGACGCCAGGATCTAGTCTTTGAGAAGTCTGTTTTCCCCGCCTTCTGGATCATAACAACCTCTGCTTTGCGGAAGGTCCTAGGGAAGTAGCCCGTTTGAACGCAGGCCTGAAAGAGCTGCTGTATAGGTGCAGCTATCAAGCCCCAGGTGCATTGTAGTAGCTTTGTAGTTATCCCATCAATCCCAGGGGTTGTGGCCTTTGTGAGAGTCGCCTGGCGCACTTCCTCTATGCTGACTGCCTGCTGCCAGGGTATTAGACGCCTTGCCACTACAGGAACAGCGAAAGGGTTCCCGGGTAGGTCGTCTGCAGCGTCGAATCTCTCTAGTAAGGCCTTCCGTAGGGCCTGTGCTTTGTCATAGCTGTTATCGACTGCCTGTCCGTCTACTACTAGCGATGGGGCTTTAGTAGCCAAGCTGGACTTGCGCCAGCTTAGTACTCGATAAAGGCCCTGGTTAGACCCAGCCTTCTCAATCCTAGCAGCCCAGTAGGCGCGTTTTGCCTTCCTGACTGTAGTCAGAAAGGCCTTCTGTTCCTCTAGGATAGGCGGTGGTATTACTAACCCAGGCTCTTGGGCTTGTTGGCGCCGGGCTTCAATAGTAGCTTGGTGGGCTTCTGAGCACTCCTCTGTCCACCAGGGTGCTCCCCTACCCTGGTTAGTTCGTCTCTTCCCTACCGCCTGGATAGCTGTAGAGAGGAGGCTGACTAGTTGGGTAGCTTGAGAGTCTAATTCTGCTGGAGTAGGTTTCTCCCTTAAGGTAGGTAGGGCTGAAACTCCTACCTTTACTAAGTCGGCAAGTCGAGGTAGGGCTGTGTCTGGGACTGAGAGATGGCTAATCTGGCGTCTCTGTTCCTGGACTTTGCCTAGAGGAATAATTGTTGTAATGGCCTGGTGGTCTGCCCCTGGGTGTAGGTGTGGGCTGATGTGGGCCTCTGTAAAGGGAATATTTGAAAAGGTTAGATCGAGGGTGTGCCCATGAGTATGAGTTGGAGCCCCAGCTTCCCCAATAAACTCCAGATTGTGGCCTTCGGCCCATTCTGCAATATCGTCTCCCCGGTTCCGACTACGGGCGCCGGGTTCCCAGTAGGGACAGTGAGCATTAAAATCCCCAGCTATAAGGGCTCCTGTTGGCGGTTGATAGCCTAAGAGGGCACTTGTTGTATGGTTGATAGGCTCGCCCGGCGGCCTATAGATGTTTGTAATGGTAAAGTTGCTAACCTTCACCCATAGGATATCTCTTGATTGGGTAAGTCTTTGTTGCTGTATTTGCAGCCTTAGACCCTTGCGTATATAGGTCATAACCCTAGGCCTTGTATCTCTGCAGTTCCAGAAATCAACTGGCACATAAGAGTTATAGCCTGGGTGTGTGTTGATTTGCATCTTATCTCTATAGCCTATCCAGGGTTCCTGGATCAATACTATATCGATCTGATCCTCCCAGCAGAGCTCTAGGAAAGCTGTATGAACTGGGCTTCTCTTCCCCACGTTACACTGGGCGACTCGTAGTACCCGTGGGGAGGCTGGCCTTTGCCTACTGCTCTGAGTCGAGGTCGAGGTGGGTGTAGGCATTAATAACGTTGTAATCAGGCTTCTGCGCCAGCCGCTGAGCCCTGCTGCTTGAGGGCGCTAGGGTAGGTTGGCTAGGTAAGAGGGGTAGGACTGGGTCGTCAGGGGCTTGCAGCCCCTCTGCTTCAGCCCCAATCTCATCTTCATCCATGCTGCTGCAGCTAGCCGCATCACAAACATCCGCTACGATAATTGAGTCCTGAGTAGGGGTAGGGGCGCGTGGGCGCTTTGAGCCGGGCTGATGGCTCGTTACACTGGTGTTAGGTTGCTGGGTGTTGCTGTCTTGGGTGACAGCCTGGCTGCTCTGATAGAGTGCCTCATAGGCCTTCTGCCCAGCCTTACGGATCCGGGAGAGCTCCTTCCGACCTGGGAGGGTTGGGGAACCGTTAACTACTAGGGGCCTTGCTGGACAGTCTTTATGGTTGGCTTGGAAGGGGCCGGCGCAGTTAGCGCACTTGGGTCTAGCTATGCAGGGCCCCGTCTCATGAGAGCTTGAGGGCCGGCCGCAGTTACCACAGAGTAGCTGTCGGTTACAGTACCGGTTCGAATGATATCCCTGGCAGCCAGGGTCATGTCTGATCAAGGTCTTCTTCTTTTGAATAAGCTGGGACCTGCTGCTTTGGTTAAAAAGTCTGAAGGGTAGTACTTCTATAGAGAAAGAGATGATCCAGGAGACTTCGTTTGTAATCGGGTTTGTACCAAGTTGGGATTGTCGGGCCCGGATAGGTTTACATCCCGTCTGTGCAAAGACCTCCTCTTCAACCAGAGTGGCTGGGTCGAGGGCATCCCCTTCGATAGTCCACAGCTTAGCAGGGCAGCGCGGGACGACGTAAGTGAACCACTTAGTAGGGGTCTCAACCTTATAGGCTCGAAGACTGTCTGCCAGCTTCTCTTTGTTCATGAGGAGGACTTGCTGGACCTGCTTATTCAGGGGTCTCAGTGAGTAGCCAGTTGCAATGTGGTAGATATGTGGAATATCTGCTAATTGGAGGCTGAGGGCCTGGCAGACCTTCCGACGAAGGACAAAAGGGGCGTGCTTCCTAGCAGCCGTTAGACCCTCTTCGGGGACGCGGGCAAAGACCCGGAGGTCCTCCTTTGGCTGGGATAGAGCCTGAGTCTGGGACTGGGGCTGGGTTGGGTTTCGGTTGCGGGCCGGGGCCGGGGCCGGGGCCGTGGCTGCAGTTGCAGCCGAGGCCACCACCACGTTAGCCCAGTTCCGGTTCGGGGCCGGAGTCGCCGTTTCGTTCCCCATGATCCTTTTTAAAGCTTGAATTACATAGGTTGTAGCCTCTTTTGCGATTTGCTTCCTAGGCCCCTCAAAGCAAGAGACTACGTTGTCGACAGATTGGGCGATAGCCATAAAGACATCCTTTCGGGCTTCGTAATGCTTGGCCTCTTCAGTAAGGGCTATAAGGACAGCTCCAGTAGCTGTCCCATTCACAGTTGAGAGCCCTTTAGCCGGTAAGGGGGTTATTGCAGAGGCGTCAGGCTGGCTTCCCACGAGGCTGGGCTGGGATGGCTGGGCCTCGTCACCGCGGCGGCGTTTAGCCCTTGAGGTTGGGGACGGCTCCGGAGGGGTTCCGGAGCCTCGATCAGGGCCGGCCGAGGTAGCCGGCGGCGGTCCAGGGCCCGGCGGAGGCTGTGAAGCCATCGCGGTAGGGCGCTGGAGGCGAGAGGTGAAGGGTTTTCAGCTGTTAAGGACTTTAGTGGTAGCCCACGTCTTGTACTAACAGTAGATGCCAAGAAAAATTAGGCGAGAGGGAAGTTTGAGAGTCATTATATTGGAGGGAAGAGGTCAGGGAAGAAGTGACTTTAGAAGCCGCGGCTCTACTAGGCGACCTACGTGGTGCTACGGCTCTCTCTATAGCTATCTTCCGTCGGATTTATCGGTGCCGTCGATGCCAGGCCCTTCTCCAAAACCTCGATATATTGGTGTTGAAGTGCTATCAGGATGTCTTGCCGCTGTCGCTCTCTTTCCAGTGCCTCCATCCTGTCCTGGAGCATTTTGATCTCTTGCTCAACGGCGCCGAGACTGACGTAAAGTCGGTTCATCTGCTGGGCTGGCGAACTTGGAAGGTCACATACGAAATCGGCCATGCCAAGAGTCATTCTTGTGCGGACGGTGCGTCGAGAGAAACGCAGCCCGGCGTCGTCAAGCCGCAGACTACTTATACTTCCCTGATCTTCAACCGCGATAGCGAATGATAGGACGTAACGGAGACAGTCATAACAGCAATCGACCATATAACCCCGGTTCAACGTTGACGATCCCGTGATGACTCAGAATCCTTCTGCCTGAGTCTGAAAGTCGTCAGTGAGATCTGCCTCGCGACCTTTCTGCGCACAGCATTTTCAGTCGGATGGCTGCGTAGCGGTCGTCGCAGCGCTATTTGATGTTATCTTGGGCTTCTCTGTTTCCGTTGGTTTCCGAGCCAGATTGATACCCGGTGTAGGAGGGGTCTGCGTGTCTTGCGCGATTTTCGAACTGTTGGTGGCCCAGGCTCGGAATGGTGACTGTCCTGGCTTAGTCAATTGCGTCTGAATCTGAGTCGTATTTCTAAGGGAGAAAGAGCGAGTGCCAGAGATCGTCGAGTAGTACTCTGGAAGCAAGTTGATATTGTGGGCGCAGTAAGTGTAAGCATAACCGATGCGGTCAACATCTTCTGTTATACCTTTGTTAACCTCATGTAACCTTTCGGCGCTACTGTTAGAAGGTCTGGACACGCTATCAATCGCCCCGGTTCGATCACCCTACTTTAGTGATGCATCATAGGTGTCACAGAGCGCGGCAGTAAGTCTGTCCTAGGCGGCTAACGTCGGGCAAGGAACAGAACGCATTTTGCTGCTGCGAGTATTGCACCCAGTGTTCTATCTATTGAATAGCAGATATAGTAGAAGGACGCTAAGTATCCCGCCTGGCTTGAGTCACTCACGGCGTTGAGTAATCAAGGAATGGTGTGTTACGCATCTCTTAATAGAAACCAAGCTCTCTGTTTAGAGCTTGTGAGCTTTAGCCTGCATAGGAGATCGTGCCGAGATCACGGCGCCATCCTGCACCCCAATTTCAAAATAGTACACATGCAAACCACGTTTCCTTTACTTCAAGACTGAGACAACTAATCGGTGTCTCAAGAAATGATATTTTTGTGTTCGCAGCATATAGAATAACTTTCATTCCTGATCCATAAACTCATAACAATCAATCAACGCATGTTCTCACAATTAACCTGCTATCACTCAGGTGCAATCGTCCCATAACCCCCCATCAGAACTTTCTTTACACTGTAGCGGGTATGTACAATCCTGCCAGCAGCCACGGAAAGATTGAGGTCGGCCTCGAACTATGCCGTTCTTTCCATACTCCACGATGTCCACGCATCTCTTGCTTTTCGCACCCTTTCTGTTAACGCAACAATAGTGACCATCGTATAGGCAGCGATTTGTAACAACAGACAAATATGTCTGAGAGCAGAAATGGCATACCCAGCTCAATGTATGAGGCATAAGTGACATGCCTACTTGCTCAGATGGTTTCTTAAGTAGGTTGAATCCGTCAGACTATGGAATGATCACTACTGTGATTCAAAGCGCCCCGATGTAGGTCATAAGACGTCTTCATCATGACCCCATCTGATGCTATGTATGCTGACGATGACAGATGAAGAGCTTTGTGAAACAGGGTGAACTATTGAATACAGCAGAAATCACTGACTCTGCAAGTGGTAAGTCATTGACAGGTTTGCGTTGATTTGTGAAAAATTACATTTTGGCCACTACGATGACCCAATTGCTTTACGTCACCCCAGTGTCAGAAACTTCCTTTTTGGAGTCCATAGATGATCAATCCGCGAAAAAGCTTGGAAAAAGCACCCGCGGAAACCTTTGCTTGTAGTAAAAGCCAAAGCACTCAAGACCGATTATGACGCATTCGCTCGTATTTATGCACCGTTAGTTTGTCACTGTGACAACAAAACACAACACATAACCCGAAGACCGCCGAGAGGGGGAAAAAGAGTTTCATCGATTGCCATTCCTATGTCAGGGACCTTACAAGAGGTCAGAGGATTAGGTCAATTGAAATGCCATCAGATGACAGCATAAGGCCGAATCAGTTAATTCCAACAGAAAGGACATTGAACGAGACCTCTATAAGGTGAACATAGCTATGGCCGTACAGCCAGCGCCTTTGTAAGGAATAGTAGGAATCTGGATTCTCCTCGATTTAAAGGCGACATGTCCTCTTCTTACGTCAAGTGCCTTGTGTTGATTCACACGACAGACTCCCTGGAGGACCGTTATGATATCATTCGTGCTAATGCCAGCATAGCCCTTGTCCGGCATCGCAAGAACAGCACAGTCGCAGTGTCGCGCTCGACTCGACTAGGCAATCTAAATCTCCTCCACCACATTTCCCATCCTAATATTGCTACAATCCATGCCATATTTCTAAACGAGAAGAAGAGTTACGTCATTTACGAACATCTCGAAGTAGACTTAGCGAGCCTTTTCCTTACGACAGAAGTTCAACTAGCGTCCGCCTTATCCCAGGTAAGCTAGCGTACATATAGAAATTTTGAAGCGATGCTAAGTAGCGAGCAGCTGCTCGATGGTACTCAACATCTAATCGCCAACGGCGTCCCGTTCTCTGCAGACAGCGTCCAAGTCTCCCTGTCAGGAATCGTGAAAATAGGTACGGTCTGTCGTTTCGCGACGTGGGCAGCATTCATCATGCTGACAATGAGTAGTGTTGAACATCGGCTTTCGACCTTGTGACAACTTCGTGGTTGATCAGCACTACTGGGCCACTGTCTGTACTGATAAAGTAAATCTGGAAAGGCGTCCCCTCATGAGCTACCGTGAGCTAGAGGTCTTTTCAGTGCTTAGACGCGGAACGCTGCCGGATCGATCTGTAAGTCATAAGGCAAACTAGCCGTGGCATTTCAAGGAACTGATACAGCCTGTAGCACAGCTTTCTGCATCAATCGCAGGGGCCCCAAGGCTTGTTAGCTGTAGTGACCCAAGCATTGCAAGTAAAACAAGCCGCGGTACTTGCGCCCAAATCACATAGTTGGGTACCCTACAGTCTACATCAGATACTCTTAATCGGGAACGCTGTTCTTTAGTCATGATCCTCTCTAAATCGCATGCAGGATCCTTACTCGCTAATGTTCATATGATTTTCATGCTTATTTGATTCGTAAAAGAGCCCTTGGCTTGGTTGGGAGAAGACGGTATTTGCAGCAATAAGAAAGTCACTGGAGAGAGATCCTATAAAGAGCGTAAAGGTGGATATGAATAGAGACAAAAGACATTCAAACCATTCATATAACCGAGTTCGTGATATGATCTTTCGTGAATGAATTTAAGTTTGGCTACCCTCCGTTTACTAGTTATCTGATGATTGAAACGCCAATAGATGGAAAATAAATTGCTTAAATACATCGATAATCTCGCAACCGTAGCGCCAATAGTCAAGTAGGACCCCTTGCGTACTTGTGTAGGAGCAAAGGCGCACAAAAGCACGGATCTAGAGAACCAGGCCTGAGCAGTTGACAGGCAACTGCCGTGCATGAGAACTCAACAATCTGCGCAGAGGATCTACAGACGTGACATTCAGTTCGGCAATCTTTGCACAATCGTAGCTGAAGCCAGATACGTTGGACTATTCGCCTGCCCATTACGATTTCACTCGTGACGGTTTGGAAAAGAAAAAGAAGCATGCCTGCCGACCATGCCGCCGATCATACCTGGCGAAATTTCTCCACATCCTGTTGATAGAGAATGGGACAACTCATCAGATTTATACTCGTCAGTGATCGAGTACTCCGCCGTAAGCCACGACGTAGTTAAGATGATCAATTTTCAGTTGTTTCATCAGACCCGTCCTTAGGTGAAGCCACTGTAAGTAAAGTGTCTGATAGATTGACCTTCATGCTGTCTAACGAGTCTTCGTTGTCGCTCTTTCTGAAGTCTGCCAAACTTCTAGAATTTCCTTCCTTGAAATTGCTGGCGCCCGGCTTTGGGCCTTCGGCTTTGGGTCTTGCTCCCACATCTCGATATTGTTCTCATCGAAGGGGCCTGCGACTTCTTTGCCAAGAGCTTTGCCTAGTCGCTCTTTGAGTCCTAGTATTGGCCAGATCGGTACCTCGGTGTGCTCGATTTGCGTGTTTGTGCTGCCTTTCAGTGTTCCAGCTAATGTCTCTTCTTCTTTTGCTCGATAGTCCTTGGTCGGATCATGGAACCTTTGCAAAAGCTCTTTCCTGACTTTTCCCTTGTACAAGATGAAGCAAGGAGCAGAAGCTCTTTGTCATTGACAGCCAGAATGCACACCGTTGTATCTTGAAATATAGGCTCTCCGAGAGATGACGATTCGGATGAAGACATCGACGGCTTGTCAGCTGATGGAGGGACCGCCCTGTAGAAGTGCCTTTGTGCTAACGCCAGAATGACGGCGGCAAGGAACGGATCTTCCACCATATTCGGAGGGGTGATCTTTCTGTACAATTACTTCTTAAGCCTCCGGACTGGCGGGTTATCCCGGGGCGGCTTGTATCTAGCACGCCGTGTTACGGCGATTGTCTTGAGATCGACGTAGACAAGTACAGGCTGTTCTTTTACATTACGTCCATCAATGGTATCCACTATTGGACCCTCGACAGATTCTTTGGCTCGCATGGACATCGATTCGTTAGCAGTTGTGTAGCTGGAGCGCGCTGGCGTGACATCCCAGGCTGCCTGTACGGGGCAACCAATGCGATATGCTCGACCGCCGAAGTATTGATGAAGCTCAGAAGTACGTAGAAATGACATATGCTGAGGATACAGCATCGAAATGACAGTGAGAATTGAGCGTGTCCGGCATTCTGTTGATTTGGTCTCCAAAAGGGTGTTGAGGGCACCAAGCAGAGCCTGTGCCGAAGCAGATAGATCTATCGTAGCTTTCGATGAGTCGACCGTCGGTACAGGCTGGCTAAGTGCAGGAAGATTGTGGAACTCCATGTCGAGAAGTGTAAGGTGAAGACCGGTCCATTTAATGGGATTGACGAAGAGGCGAAGCCCAGAGTTTTTTATCAAAGTGGCGTAAAGTGAACCATCCTCAATGCTTTTGACGTTGAATTTGTCGTGAAATCTAGCCTGCGTCTTGCGTGGTGGACAGATGTAATTGTTCGATATAACGGGGTCATTGTGGTGTATTATGCCGATAAATGTGTCTAGTTTGTTTCTTTTCGTCATGTTCGACGGGATGTCCGACGTGGTAGTGATGTTGCTTGATGCACAAAAAAGGAAGGGAGAAAGAAAGAAGAAGACAAAAAAAAAAGGTGGAAGGATGCTGCTACTCAACAAGTCATCAAAGATAGCAGCCACGACAACCAATCAGGAGGTATTGGCACCGAGAGTGTTGTTGTTAGGTAGATGTCCTGTAGCCAACGTGGAAAATGAACGAAAAATGCAAAATGCGACCATGCTTCCTTCTATGGACCAACCTAGCCTTTTGGAGATGCTCGTGTACTATGCACACGATATTAGTCACTATGCAAGATACTATGCAAAGTCGCACATCTGACCAGGACAGGGCTGGAGCTCTGTCTGCTAATTTTTAGGACTTGCATTATTTTTCCCTGTCCGACCAAGTCCTTGAAGATGCTAATAAGTTCAGTTTCGACGTCTTTCGCAGAGTGATCACCCCAAGCATCAGTGCGAAGCCGAACTTGACGGTACCGACGAAACAACGCCTTAGTAAGCCCTACTCTGCACAAAGCTGGAACTGCTCTCTCATCGACAACCTGGTAGAAACGATGGTCCGGCCGTCCGTCGTGGTATAAGCATTCATCCCTCGTCCATGTCCAACCAGAACCCTCACGCTATACTGTTTAAGGAGAAAGCGTCGTGCCAGATGCTTGGCATCGACGCGACTGCGTTGGGGCGATTGATCCCGGCCGCGGAGATGCAGGGTCTCGAGCATGCATGTCGGGATGATGCGTTTCTACAGCGAGAGACCGGTGGGTTAGCCGCGAACAACAAAGGGATGAGAAGCGATGCGGATCCCTACAATCTGGTGCGACCTGGTATATCGAAGGTGAGACTCATAGTTGCGCAAGTCCAGAGGCAGACCCAACGTTTGGAGTGAAGCGCACTGCTCGACGATTTCGCGGAGATCGCCGGGCCTGTATTTGAGCACCGACGAAGGGTCTATGAGGTTCTGCCGAGGATCCAGGACTAACGTACGAAGCGTCGATCTATGGCCCTTTACTTGCTCAAACGGAATGGGTTCTGATAGCCCACCGATGCAGAGGGTGACATGTTCGACATTGCGTGCCGACCTAAGCCACGCCGTGAAGTTGTCGGGAGTCCCTGACTCCGCATGCGCCACGACCCGAACCTCTGTCAAGTCGGGTGGCACGACGACCGCAAGTCGCTGGCAAAAAGACTCTGCGCCAGGGCAGTACCTTAGGTCGAGTGACTTCAGGGCAGGTACGTTCTTCGGATCAAACAGAGCCACGTTGGTAAACGCAAGGCTTAATCGCTTGACTCTGCTGAAATTGGCGTGGTTCAAAAGAGCCGCAGCCCTCGCTTGTGTCAGGTTGCACGACAGTGTGAATGAGAGGTGGACTTCCGCTAACGACACGCAGTGATTGAGATGCCACCGCACCCACTCGATGCTCTGTGGACCGACGGCACCACAGTCGAGCTGTCGTAGATTAGGGAAGACGAGCCCGGTGAAGGAATACGCAGCAGTCCAACTATATGACCGAATCGCTGTCGACGCATTAGGCGAACTCAGGATGTGCTTCAGCATGATGCTCAACAGCGTGGAGGTCTCGCGCGTCCACAGGCAATCGTCATCTACCACAACCTCAACGCGCCGAATCAACTGATGGAGGTAAGAGGGCCGCATCAAAGTGCTGAGAAGTTTTGGCATCCGCTGGTCATGCATCCCAGACCTCACTCGAATCCGCAAGGTCTCGTATAGTCTGGGCGTGACGAGCGCATGGTAGAACCTGCAGCATCTTGCCGTCCTGCTCAAGTCTGACGGTCCCAGGGTGTCAAATATGAGCAGAAGAACTTCTGGGGGGAAGTTGAGCATTGTGATTGAAACGACGATCCTGAAGCAAAACGAATCAATGGTGTATAGACTGAGGGTTGCTGAATTCCATGAACGCTCGCGTCTACGTAGCAACCGCGGGCAACACCTAAATATGAAGAATCCCCAGCATCGTGACTTCTTGATCATCTCCATTTCATTCAAACAATTTTGTTCTAACGATTGTCTCCAGCTTTCCGTATTTTTCAGCCGTGTGTCCAACCTGGCCAGGTCGTTTAGTCAACAGCCTGTTTCATAACGCAGCTGTTCCTTCTCATTTTGCGCGTCCGTCGACAGCCCAAAGATGGACACACTGAGGGCTTTGCGCGTTCTGAGTCAGACGGGTTGTGTAATTGTCACAAAGTCATTGACCTTTCTGCATTCTGCTTCTCAATGTTCTTGTTTTGCACGACTCTTCGTCATGACGGTATCTTGTTTCGTATAGCAAATGGCCTACAAGGTTGTCCAAAAGCTCCTACCGACATCAGGATTTGTAGCGCTGTTGACGTGAAAGACCGACCCACGCTTGACAAGGCCAGCCCCACTGACTTATATAAACGATCAGAGCCGACGGCAAGAAGACGGCATGGATACTCTCAAAGAGTCTTAGGTACTTCACGCTGATATGAAATCATCAACTATCATTTCTTATGTAAATCGGTCGACATGGTAAAATGGTGTGATGGCTGCGCACCGTGGAGAGTGTGACGCAACTAAATGCGTTCCATTGTCATGGTCGCCAGTGAGTGCTTCCAACTTGGCAGGCGTGGTTCACGTCTATGGTTCGCCCTCATACTATCTTGGACCGTAACCTCTCTCACACCGGGGTCTCACTAGTATTACCTCCTGGACAGTTCAGAGCCATCTTATGCAATACGAAGGATCTCAATACACTGAAGCAAGACCTTAGCTCAGCCCTTGTAAGTCAATCCTGGTCAACTGAAAGGTCTTGTTGGCACGCAACATGCACAGGGCGAGGTTCAACAAGTTCAAACAAATACTTGAAGCAGCGGGTGTTCCTGTTCCTCGTCTCGGACTCACTAGTGATCATATTAATTTCGGACATGTGTATAGTTCTCAAATCCGATTTCACTGTCTGCAGCCACGCAGAGGAGCTGGTCATGATATGCCGGCACGCCAAGCCCCCAGAAGCAGACAGCAGACCACAAGCCCACAGACAACGTGAGCTCTGTGGCACACAAAGAAGAGGACGCTTCCAGAGGGAAGGATTCTGTGCCATGTGCATCGACTTTTTCACACCCTACGACATCACTCACTCGGCTAGTGTGCAGAAGTACCAGAGATACAAGGCAGAAAATGGATGGACCCAACCCGTTCACCCATCCAGAATACCCCGCGACTATCTCTTTCCATATAAGGTCATCGTGGTGCCCCGCTCAGTCCACGTTCTCAGCAGTCAAGCCCGGGCGAAGCTGCAGGTCAACTCTCAAAAATGGTATAAAGGGATTCATACACCGACGTCGGTGGACTTTCGGCGCTGCATCGATGGGTTTCACTTGGATGAGAATGTAGCCCGAGGATTAGTACTCAGAAAGCCACCAAAGGCGTTGACACCTGAAGTTTGCATGAAAGAACTCCCGCCCCTGCCGAATAGTGAAGCCAACAGCTCTGTTCGCCCCTCACAGATTTAGTGTTCAAGACGGGTTAATATTTTCACTCGATAAAGATGTATTGGTCTGTGGTATCTTGGGCAAGAGCTGGGCAAAAGGATGATAGTTGCATGTCGCTCTGTTCAAATGAGCAAATAGTGACGAAGATGCTCTGTCTAGGAAACCCACCAAATACTTTCTTCTTCCTCGTTTTCTTCTCTCATCGACCATGCATTTTTTAGTGTTTCCTTCTTGAGCGGAAACAGCTCGAAGCGAATACAAAATACTGGCCCTCAATTTGAGCGTGTCTCCGGGACTTGCTGGAAGCTCGCCAATTGCTTTGCCTATTTGGAAGAGTCCGTGACATCCGCAAAGGCAACCAGCACACACCCTGGACAATATGTCACATCACTTAATAGAAGTGCGCAAAGTTGTGATGAGAAAAGTGGAGCGAAGGCCCCTCGGGCCAGGGCATGCTACACAATCATTCTGAAGAAAGTTTGTACATCTTATTGCTTCAATCGAATCAGTAGAGTATTTTAGCAATGCAAAGCAGATGCTTCCAAGATTAATTGTATGGGAGCCAAACCAATACGACGTACGATCGATTGGGCTGCAGCAGCACGACTCGTTCTGGCTACAACGAACCATGACACATGCCAAATACACAACCTCGCTAGGACACCGTAACCTGCCCGACTGTGTTCAGTGCGATATTCCTCTTCAGAAATGCCCCAATACCCTACGCCTCGGCATATGCCTGGCCGGATGGCGTGATTGTGGGGCCGTAGACAAAGCGGCCATCTCTGACCTTGAAATAAGCGTACCGCTCAAGATAATCAATTGCGTCCAGAAGTGGAATGACGGCAGTGATAAACGCGGCATGTTGCTCATCGCTACCGTGATCGACAGCAAACTCAGTAAGCCAGACAGATTTATCGCGACATATGTCGCGAACCGATGACAAATGAATCAAAAGGCCTTCCACAGAGTCGCCGTACCAGTGGGCAACGCAGAAATCATACTTGCAGCGTACAGGTAGGCTATCGCATGCCTGCACCCATGACCCCAACCAGCTGAGACCTTGGCCGGCGACAGCGCTGTTGCTGATCGCGGGCGACCCAATCTTGACTCCATGTCGACTAGCGTACCCGTTGACGAATTCCACATGAGCTGCGGCGGCAGCTTCAGCATTCAGATTGCACTGGTCAGGTCTATCGCACTCGTTAAAACTGAGGATGTGGGTAGATCCACTCAATATCATTGCCTCCACATTCTGCGGCCAGCGCTCGGTTTGTTCTGGAGCGGGGCTCCACAGCATCGGTACAAAATCGAGCGAAGGCTGGAGAAGTCCGTAGTCGGTGGAGTCCCAATTGTATGCCCATGAACACTTGGTGCACTGCACGCTCTTCGTAAAACGGTCGACGAGGCCCGCGTCATTGTAGGCGAAGCCGCGTTTGGCTTTCGGAGCGTCGACGATGGATCGTGATAGGTCAATGCTGCTTGAGTGAGACGTGGTGACGCTGGTCGGCGCGGCTACTTGTCCCGACGTGTATGGAGTAGTGAACAGTGCCTCTGACACGGGACAAAAACATGGATCATGACTAGTATCTTCACCCCGAAGCGCATAGTCACGGCATGTTTCTCCGTCATAAGCCATTATTTGCTTGATAAGACTAAGAAGAGTGAAAAAAGCGAGAAGACGTAGCACGGTCATCTTGCTATGAAGGTGGATAGAGAGTGGGATAGTTGGCACGCCGCATGCGAACCATGGTAAATATACGATTGGAATCGAGACAAACAGGGTCATTGGAAAAGCTAACCTCCCACTAAGCAAAGTTACCAACTTGGGCTTAACAGTATCAGAGCCATAACGACCTCTGCGCGTGCTTCACAATTGAGCATATCTCGCCGGACAAACTACGCAACCTTACAGATCAGACCAAACAGTCCCCTGAGAAGGTCAGAGAAATGTAAAAAAGATGCATAGAGCTAGTACAAGTAAGACCGAATGCACTGATGAGCAGCGCGTAACCTCGCGTGTCCACCTCTATTCTGATGGTTCTTCATATATTGCGAAGAAATTAAGCTCATATGCCGTCCTTCAGAACAGCGGCCGAGAGCAGGCGAAAGGCCCTTATCTAGGTTATTATAGCCATACTCAGCATCAGACGTATTGAAGGCGTCTTTTGCCTTTGCACCCACACACGGGATTTGTGCGGCCGTGTTTGCCAATCGTGCAGATACTCTAAATTGCAAAACACCGAACTAGGTCTATTTCGGTGAATGGGCTTTCTGCGACCTCACTTCCCCGTGTTTCGTTACCTACACCCAGACTAAGAGCCTACACCAAGACGGCACATGCCGTCAATTGGCGTCAAAAACTTGGCGAGGTCCCATGCCATTGAAGGATCATTTAGTTAGCTTCTGTGCCCTGCATCGTGATACTGCTGGAGGGGAATGACACGACAGCGCGCTGCGGAAATGAATCGGGTCGGAATTCAACGACACGTGCTTACGGGTATGTGCCCAAACAAGAGCATGACCGAAAAGGCGGGATTTGGTACGGAGTGGAAGGAGTGGGGAGAGTGGGGGCAATGATTTGCATGGGTGCGGTGCATTGGGGCCTACTTCGACAGACGGTTAGCCACTGCGTTCTACCAAAATTGTAACATAACCTTAACGACATAGCTAAGCATGCCCACGTCAAACTCATTTAAGAAGTGTTTTATGAGCTGTGGGGGACCGCAGCCCCGCATTGATCTACTATCAGAGATTGACGTGTGAATTTTAGGACTTACTGTCGGAGTATTAGAAGCTGGTAGCGCTCTCCCTTCTCAAGATGTTCTCCGTCTTACCTGAACAATTTCATGTGTGTCTGTTTTATCTTTCATGATCTACTAAAGAGTGAGATTGTAGAACTGACTGGTTTTGTAGATAGGGACTTTCCCCTCTATCTGAGGGTGCTTAGATAATACCATAAGGCGCGAAAGGGCGATCGTGGACCTTGGTATGACTGTCGACGTGATAAGAAGTGCTTGCCCTGAGGCGCAGCTGATAAACCATCCTAATGGCTGTTGTTGTTGCCATTTTAATCATTTCAACCGATTTGCTGAAAAATAAAGAGGGGGTATTGTTCATTATGACGTATGTTAATTATGGGTTTGAACTACTCGGTACTTTGTTGGCTACTTTCTGGCTATTTGATATTTTGTGGAATGGTCCTTGAATGTTCTTAATTCTACTTCGCATGGAAAATTCGTCGCGATGGCTTCAACCGCCCGTGGCCTCACAGCATGTCACGTAACCCTCGGTACACAACCACCAAGATCGATAACCGCGTGCACCCTATTTTTCAGAGCAAGCCTCCTACCTATATCCCACTTTTCATAGACAACAGTTCTCTACAACCTACGTCGATGCCCATATTATGGTCATACGATAACGCTCGGTAACGCTATGACCGTACTACCTAGGCGGGGCGTTCCTGTCCTGGAGTGACGGCGATGCCGGATTGCCGCTGGAATCTGCTGCATGGTCGCCGCCGTCTTTGAGCTCGAGCTGCGAGCGCATGTAGCCCGTGATGTCGAAGAGGAGGGTATAGAAAGCTTTGCGGCGGGCCCGGTTGAGGACCACCACGAGCTGCCGGCGGTCTGCGGCCAGGGCCCATATTGTGCCTATAGATGTAAACGGATCGGCAGCCACAGCTCAACAATATCTATGTGCGAGAGGGTGGGCAACGGGGCTCGTGACCGCTTGTGGATGGATCCTTGTTGCTCTACTCTTTTCACTACTGACCAGGACTTGAGTCTTGAGGTTGAGTCAAATGGAGTTTTCAGTCATGATATTTTAAGCAATAAAATCTAATCTTCTCCATGTTAAAAATCCTAGCCGCAAAAGATAAGACCTGAATTCCGCCATCGATACTGTTGATACTGTTCATAGTGGAAGAGAGAAATGTTACAAACACGTTGCTTCGAGCATCCTGTCGATTATTGCTAGCGATCCGTCCAGTTAAGCCACTGGCGTTGCGCACTGTTCAGTACACAATGCTACAGTCCCCATCGTTTGAGCATTCGAGAGGCTGCGGCTTGGGTCCATTTGATCTAGATGAAAAGTTGGACTCGGCGGGGCTAATGTTTCCTGGCTGAGCTGATTCTGAAAGGGATGCTTGAGCATTTGCATAACGCCTTGGCAGTGTAGTCGCAGGCTGCTTTCGGGAGACGCAGATATTGATATCTCAGCGGAGAGACGCCGGGTCGTTTACGATGTTAGTAGCGACGATTATGCCTGAGTGGACGCACTGGATGACTTGTTGCCTTCGTGATGGCATCGCAGCAGCATGATGGCATACTCGGCACTGTCAGGGTCGGGGTACTTCCAGTCATTGTGGTTGTCAGTCTCTGACCGTAGAGAACATCTATCGGGCTGACGGAATAATACTGATGGATCAATACACATGGTATCGTCTGGGACAGCAGCCTCTTCATCGTGATGCGCAAACGAGGAAGACTGTCCGTGAAGGGATGGCAAAGGAGATGGAGGACGAGATTCATAGTCCAAACCTTGAGATTGCTGATCCCCTGTTCCAACCAACTCAAAGTTGAGAAGTGCTGTAATAGGTGAGAACGCGACGGTGTCTGCGGTCAGAGACGAAGGGAGGAGCCCAAGCAGGTCTTGGTGAGTCTCAAAATCAGAAACGAAGGCTAGTTCCTGACCTTCGACTTCAGCTGTATCGGATGACAAAGGTATCTCGTGATGTTCTTCGATATTGTCGTAAGCTTCTTGGAAGCCGTCGATACATTGCATATCGTACTCATTGCATCCCTCCATGAACGAGAATATCTGGGTGTTGGAACCCATCATTGTGAGAATATCAGTAGATGTCTGGTCGTTACAGCCGACGAAAGATGGGAACGTGTCGAGGTAAGCTAGACCCCAGGCGTCTAGGTCGTCTCTCCTGGATGGGTATGTTCTGATAATCGGGGCGGCTTCCATCAATTTTGGTTTGTCAGATCTCGTCGCCATCTTGGTTTGCTTTCGTGAGTCACAGTATATGTCGTGCTTGCTTTCTTAAAGTAAACTATCGAGAATGATGATGGCTGGCTCGAATGTCTTGGGTTCGGGTAGATGTGCTGTTTATTATCGTGTTGGATTTTCTTTTGACGACGTTGCCTGGTGATGAGTACAACATCACGTGATACTACTCTGTCACGAGGTACAAGTGAGGTTAATGCCGCTGGCGTTGACTGGACCGTTGCGTTTTTACGTCACATGTGCCACCGTGAATTCTGCAAAGTGGAGCACTTTTGTCAGGGATCCATGAATGACTAGTATGTCAAAACATCAAGCCTTACCTGGTAATGAAATGAAGGTATTAAGATTGAATCAGATTTTACAGCCAATGCTGACCGTGGCACAGGTGCTGGATAAAAGGCTTAAAACAGCCCCGGACTTCGGCAAAGTCCTGCATCGTTGGTGGGCAGTGTGGTATTTCGTAGCTTTGTAGGCAGACCAGGATTAGTTACAATGTCGACGTGGGCCTGTTAGCACCGAGCTCACAAAAGACATTCACCTGATTTATATCCGAGTTCTTAAGCAGTCTATTTACACATGCACTACGTTCTCAAACGCAACATTCTATGTCACTCGTGAATTTGCCGTATTTATTCCATGCCAAACCTACTTGCTGTGGCCTTGGGGAAGTGTTTCCGTTGGTACATACCTCAGCAGGACATCAGTGTGTTTGGTGCGATGGTCAGTTGTTGATTTTGTTACGGGTTTGTGCATGTAACATGAGAGATGGAAGAATTGGAACTCCTGAGTAGCGAGTTGATCAACATGACTCAAGTGCTCTTGCTCCAAGCGATTCTGGATCATCCAGTACTTACCTCGCCAGAGTGATCTTTTGGACATCCTTTCGAAATGAAGATTCCTAACAATAAGAGTATCCAGGGGATTGATTTCTTCTTTCCTTCACCGTCAGGCCCATTGTATCAATGCGTATCAAATGTGAGTCCGGGAGAGCTCATCGCCAGCTATGGCTATCAAAGAGTATCGCCCCTAACCAGGTGCGGGTAACAATAGCCTGAATGCGCCCCGTCGTCGATGGAGATTGGGGAAAGAATAAGGGTTGAACTGGGAAACCCAAGTCGCCGCCTATTTTCTTTTCTCAAGATTCCTAATCTTCGATCAAGTAGCCTCCATTGGACCATTAGCTCAAGCTCTGTAACCTGTGTGGGAAAACGGGCAGCAGCTACCTTCACTAGGCAACCGAGACTAGGTAACCGTGACAAGAAATCCCAAAACCTCTTGAGACGCATGAGGTTCGCCCGTCGGTTGGTTGCAGGCCACTCAACAGCTCGATGAGTGCATTCAAAGGAGATGGATCCTCTGATAGATCTCGCCAGTCAGCCGTCATCGATCAGAAAGTTGCATCTGACACAGAGTCACTTTCGACTGCTGCTTCCGCCAATTTATTCAAATCCTGGCTCTTTTCTGTATAACACACTTCATACAAGCTTCGCCATCGAAACTGCTTACCGGGCTAAAAGCTTCCGTGCAGCATCTGTTTCTGTAGGAAGAGAGAGGGATAAGAACTTGATAGGCCATAGCTGCAAAGCTTCACAACAAGTACAACTCTCCATAATATTTATTAGGTAGGATAGCGTGTCATGTCTTTAATCTCTCTGAGTGGATGTTCCTAGAACGAACCGTTGAAGGTTCTTGATTGTAGAAGTTATGGGTATGCTATACGGGTGGCACGTAAACAAGTATTCACGTGGTACGGCTTCTACTACGGCTGTGTCTTCATGGCCGGACCTGGTTTGCTCTTGCCAGCCGACTGAGAACTCTATGAGGTGGCACAATACACCGGGATGGATACGTATGGTTAAATTCCCTCTCTTTCGTGGTGATATATGGGAATTCGAGATACTGCTACTGGGTATAACAAGGCTTTGCCTGACCATGGGAGAAAAGAGCGGACACCAAGTCGCGCTCATCTGTGCGCAGTTCAGCAGACTGATTACGATGAAAGATCTCTGCACATCTATCAGTAGCTAAAACGCCTGCTTATCGCTCGTAGTATGACGACTTCGTTTCTGTCGCCTATTCTTAATGCCTTCGAGTCCGAAGCGTAATGATTGATGGGATCTATCTGTCTAGACAACTGACACATGGTTCCGGTATTGTCACAGGGATACTCAATTGATGTGTATATTATTGCATCAAGCTTGATTAAAGGCACTGAAACCTCGTCAAACTCCAGTGTCCAAGAAACAGGACGCCTTGAGGTTCATTTGAAAATCACAGTACACCACGTGCTTTTCTAAAGTGTATCACGTAACAGAAATAGGCTGGCTTCAAGCAATTAGATAAAGTGGCCTGTAATTCACTACGTATTACCCTACACCGCCGGTAATCTGTATTTAAACAGTGGCTTCTGACCTATTGATGGGCGTTCAATGGCTCCCAAAAGAAAGCTACCAGACAGCGTGCAGCTTGAGGAAAAGCCCAGTGAGAATGCACCCAAGCCGACCAACGCCAAACGCCACCCGCGAAAGATCCGGCGTCCGTTCGCTAGAAAGGGGCCGCAGCTGAAAGGAAGTACCAGACAAGACACAAGGAACCAGAAACTTTTAAACCCGATCACAATTCTTCTCTCGGAAAACGTGCAAGCGTTCCTCAATAAATTAGAGCTACTTCACGTGATAACAAGAGATGCTCGAAGCGACATCGAAGAGAGAACTCTGGATCAACTAAGCGACTTCAAAGTAGAACAAGTCTTCATGTGTTTCGTCAATCTTGCACGACACATCACACTGGAGGACCTTCAAACAATTGAATGGCGACCAAGTAACCTACTAAGCATCGTGCACTCACCGTTGAAGGAAGTGCAGGGCAGTGCGAAAGGGAATTTGGATAGCAAGGCTATATGTTTCGACCCGGGAGACACTGAAAACTTTCTTCAAGGGGACGATGAGTCTAATGGGCTGGTCGTGCGGACATGGGAAAGTCTTCTCACATGGGGCCCTGATGAGGCCACTACTGCGTCCAGTGGAAATCGGAACTGTAGCTGCTCAAAGGAACAGATCCTCAGACTCGAGCTTCAAGCGGCACACGATACGCAGACGGACTGCAAGCACACGGAGCGTGTGGCAAAATTTCGTGAAATAGTTTCCGAGATCCTAGTTCAACATCTTCGACGGACATCAAGCAGCGAGCCACCTCCTAAGCGTCTCACAAGGCTCCGGATGGAGAAGGAGAACGATGAACTAGCCAGGGAACAACTGTTTCGAGAGGAAGCTGCCGCACTCTTTCCGCTTGTCACAACTCAAGCCGATGACAACGTACATCAACCATCAGAACCACTGGTAGAGAACACAGACCTGCAAATGATGAACAGCCATTCATCACCTGCCTCGAATTCAATCCCAAGTGCAGATACCTCATCTACTCATCATCACGAACGAGATAGCGCAGCAGGCGCTCTCACATCGCAAGCAAGGAATGACACCGACACACTGGTAAAGGTGCGAGAAAGGAGAAAGATAGGCTACAAGGAGCTTGAGGCAGGAAGCCAAATGCAGAGTCTACAAGCCTCGGAAATTCTCCAATCTCATGTCAAACGCGAGATCCAAGCCAAGATTACCGAGATGCAGGCTGAGATGGAAGAGAGCATTTCTGAACGGATAGACGAAAAGGGAAGTCTCTGGATGCAGACTGTGAGAGACACGTGCATCTCAGAAATCCATCACAGCATTCGAACCAAGACTATCACAATTGAACAGGCTGTAGCCAATCTCTCAGCTGTTCAGAGTTCGCAAGGCGGCAGGCTTGTGACCATTGAGGACTATCTGCCCCGTTTGCAAACTGGCCTTGACGATGAAAGAAATCAAACCGCTTCCTTGGCTTCAAATTGCGACAAGCTACAACACGATCAACACTATTTGCATGGCGAAGTACAAAAGCTTGTAGTCAAAATAGGCGATCTCCAGGCCGAATTCTCGCGTCATGCGAGACAGGTGGAACATAATCAGCACCAAATGGAGATCACACTAACGCAGAAAGTCTCCCAAGCTGTTCTGCAGGATGTTACGCGCATGGTGGACTCCCTTCGCAACAAGACAGAATCAGATGCGATAACGCGACAAAAGTATGTAGACAAAGTCCAAGACCAAACGAACCAGGCGATGGCACAAATTCATCAAGCAGACCTCGATAGGCATAGGGCCATGCAATTGAAGGCAACAAAAGTCCGAGCAAGACATGACGCTGAGATACTATATCTGAAGCTCATGGCCGAAGGAAAGGCAAAGGACGTAATGCAGAGACTAGACAATATCGAAAACACAAACAACTCCCTCAAGGCAGAGCTAGAAGGACAGTCAGAAAAGGTGGACCTAGTCGCCAACGAGCTGAACGAACGCATAGAGAGGGCAAATGAGTCCACTAAAGTAGATCTCCGAACCGAATTCGGCAGCAGCCAAGAGAAATACCACATGCAGATCACCGACGGATCTGCGGTAACCATACAAGCAATAGAGGATCGGCTCAGGTGCCTCGAACACGCGAAAGGTGCTACGGAAAGTGATCTAGAGGAGAGAATCGCGAAAGAGCTGCAATCCTTCAAGCTAGAGACGGCACAAAAGATGGGACACATGGAGAATATGTACCACGAAAAGGTCACGACATTAGCCAAAGAGACAGGAAGACAGCTGGAGGGGCTTCAACCATTGGTGCCCACAACCGAAGAACTATCTGGAAAGGTCCATGCGTTACAGAAGACTACCGAAGAGCAAGCACAAGAACTAGAACTTATCAAAGCTCAGTCGCAAGCCTGTATACTGCAAGCAGGCGAGATCGAGGGGCTCAGAGCCGACGGGAGGATCTTGGAAGAAAGACTTATGGCGCCACTGGCAAAAGCCGAGAAAGCAGAACACTTGACCCAAGAGACTTTCCTGAATCATTCAAACAGAATCCGGCGGCTGGAGACAACACTCAACAACGAGTTACAGAACTTCAGCGCAAAGAGATCGAACCCAGAGACCCTGTTAGAAACCCGAGATGCGGGAAGTACCGAAAACGCCTTACTTCTCCAAGTGACAAGAAAACCACCGGACGACGTTCCGGAAGCGGTTCGGATGCAATTGGATCAGACTCAGAAGGACATACAACTTTTGCGAGAGAACTTTAATGGAAGACATAATGAAATGACCCATTCATTGGAAAGCTTCAAGCATCAGACCAGCGTGCAGTGGATAAGTGCAGAAAAACGTCTGACCGATCTCGCGACTGGAATGTCGGCCGTCAAGCGGGATCTACACAGCAAAGCAGCCGCGATTGACCCAATCCTGAGACACTTACAGGACGATGTTAGAAAGAATGGGGACACTTCAGAGACGTTACGAGCATGGATCGCTTCCCAGGCTTCCGGGTGGGACGAGCTCCGAGACCAGTCAGAACAGCGTGCGCTGCTTGACGCACAGATGGAGAAGCTAGCGAGACAAGTTGATGAGTTGGAACGCAAACTGGAGAGTCAACAACATCAGAACGAAAGCTTGCGAGACCAGATGCAAGATCCAAATCGATTGGCCCTAATCTCTTGTGATCTAGATCAAGTCAAGCAGGAAGTCCAAGGGGTTGAGAGCCATTGGCAGGACGAGATCAACACAAGACTGAGTGCTGTTGAAGGCAATGTGGAAACGCTCAAGCGTGGTACCGAAGCGGCTCGCGACAGAACGGAAAGCCTCAGCCAAGATCTCAACCATGTGAAACTTGATGTAGAGCGCAGCTTCGGAAGCCAAACAAGCGCTCTGGAGGCCCTTTCGAGACAAACACACGATCGCATGCAACAGCTCAAAATTGAAATGGCACATTCTACATCGGCAGTAGACGAGCTCCAAGTTCGGTGCCGAGATCTGGAAAGTTCGATCAAGGGAATGGTAGACAAAGTCTTGACATACTCGAGTCTTCCGATCAGCTCTCTGCACCTTGGGAGGAAAAGGAATGCGGAAGGTTGCCAGCTGGAGCAAGAAAAGAGCGATCCAGGCATCCAAGCAGAGTGTCTAAACCCGAGAGTAGAGGTCCGCACTCACCACAAAGGACAACCAGAAGGCCGCAGCCAGAGTTCGAATATTCCGAGAGATTCAAGTGTAAATGCTTCTTCTTCACGAGATCGACAGCCCACAACCAAAGCAGGAGCAACGGACACAATCCTTGGTTCGGAAGCATGCCCAAGTTCAAGTGCGAGAGAACAGGCAAATAGTACAGGAGCCCCGCAAAATAGGAACCCCAAGCCAGTGGGAGTGCGAGTAGGAGAGAAGACAACGTCACCTAAGAGTGACAGGGCAGCTATTGAAACAAACCCAGAGCGACAAGCGGAATCGTGGACAATCAAAAATGAGATCTCAGATACGGCAAGCAAGTCTGCAAATGCTAGGAAAAGGCCAAGTGATCGCCCACCATTTGACGGTGCAACCTACGTTCCACACAAGGAGGATGAAATCCTCAAACAGAAACACTGCCAGAGCCAGCCGGTTTTGGAGAAATGGGCCATCCAGAAACTCGAAGAAAAAGACGTCGAGATTACATGCGTCATCAGCTATTACGAGAAGCAGCGATCGAAGCACCTACGACAATGCCAGGCTTACTTTGACGAAACGAAAGCCAAGATCCAGCGACTCAAAGACCAAGTCAGGCAAATGAGTGGGGATTTGCAGCATGCAACTCGAAAGATCCAGGACAGGGACGACCACATTGCGTCCATGTCCAAGGCCAGTGGCGACTTTTCCTTGAACAGAGAGAAGACTCAGGATGAAAGCAGCCGAACCGAAATGGATTCTACACAGCCTTCGCACAGGAAGCAGACCAGGACAAAGCCGCCGAATGATGAAGCGTATGCTGAAGCGGGCATCGTAGAGGCTGATCCTTACGTGGAGGAAAACAGTCATGCCGCGACTGCGATCGAAGTACTGCCTGGAACAAGGGTGGTCAAGCACAAGCAGACATCGCAAACAAGCTTTTCACGGACCAGACCCAAGAGGTCGAAGCGCGAAAACGAGCCTAGAGGGACTTCGCGTTCTGTGCCAGCGGGAAAATACACCGAGGACCCTCTGGAGACCATCCCAAGCCTTGATGACAACGTCGATTATCTCCAACCAGGGTTTGACGCCAACTCCATCACTGTGAAAGAGTTGAAGAAAATATTCGTTACGCACGGAATCAAGTTTGATCATAGCTCAAAGAAAGAAAATCTCGTGGCTCTATTCCAGAGAAAAATCGAACCCCGAGCTAGTGCTACGTTGAAGAAACGGGCGAACATCAAACGCTCGGCAGCGGGCATCGTTGATGTTAGATAGGTCCAGGGAGCTTGGATGCCAAAAGACACACCTAGTCGTTTATTGATGTATTTTCACTTGCAGAGATATAATCGGATGCTTCTATTCACTGCGGCTGATAATGAGGTGAAATGGAGCATTTCACGTTGATGATGGGGTGTAAGCCACACAGGGAAAAAGCTTACATGTGCTGTTCTATACATTTACTCCAGGATAGGTTATGACTGCTGTGAATGTGCATGCTGGAGAAACAATTCAAACGACTAATGTGGTACATTCGGATCGCCGTAAATGCCAAATTCTAGCATTCCTATTCGCCTAGTATTCTGATATAAAACATGTGATTCAATCCATCCGTCTCCGTAACTTTGAGCAGTTCGGTATCTCACCGGAATGAGTGCCTATAGACGTCACTCAAGATTAGACAGTCATTATCCAGATACAAATAAACATATCTCACATCTCCTGATGATAGATATCTGCTGTTGTGGCAGGAAGAAAGCAGACATTTGCACAAGAAAGTGTCTCCTCTCCACATACCCTCCTTCTTTACTACTTAATTACATATCCATCCGTCTCTTCTTCTCCGAACGACCTGCCGATATGTCTCCCGTCCTAGAGAGCTTCCTCTTCCGCACTGACTCGTCTATACATACGCTACCGTCACTATGAGCTTGTAAGTCAAGTAAGGCGTCGGCAGTCTGTGGAAATCCGGAGATCGAAGAGGACGTATCATTGTACTTAAGCCTGATATCGAAGGGAACACTCAACGACGGCAAAGTGAAGCTCACGACGGTCCGCTCGTCCGCAGCGATCTTATACTTGTTACCAGCTACCACGAGGGAAAGCCCCTTGAACCGAGTCGCGAGCACTCTCGTGACTGATGGGTCGTCCCCATACCTACAAGCGACGAACCCTCTGCATAGTACCTCACCGCGTCTGGTCGTTCGCGTTGTCGTGTCGAAGGAAAAATAGAATAGAGAGGCGATCATGACTAGCGAGACTTGTTGCACACGCTGATGTAGGTCCCGATTGACGAGAAATTCTCGGTCCAGCTGTCGAATCAGCTTGCTTATGGCATCTGCGTCATCCAGCGCCACCGCTTCCATATCGAGAGTGGGGTCGATGCGAAACTCATTGAACGCTTCACCCGCTGACCCACCTAGTCTCTGATACTGCCGGTGTCCCCACAGAGATTCCAGGCTAAAGTGAGCAAATCGAGACAGTGAGTTCGACATGCCGTTTGGGGCTGCCTTCATCACCCCGTTGCCTGCCGAGAGGATGTAATCAGGAACCGTCTTGCGAGGACACAGCCGTAGCGCTTCGGACCGCGCATGTAGCAGTGGAATCTCCAGCCCGTCATAGTATGACGAAGTGGACGACCCAAGACGTTTGGCCGGAAAGTACCTGGCGCATGTTAGCTTGTCTCTGATCGTGTCCTTTTAAGATTTCTCCCCGTTCTTCTATGAATTGACGTGTACGTACACAGGAGCGGCCGACGTGATTTCGGCCCTGTTTTTGATCCAAGTCAGCTCGGACGCTCTGCAGCACACATCGCGCGGATACCTACGCCTCTCGGACCAGCAGGGGCCTCGGCCTGCCAGACTCTGCTTGCCGATTCTCATGGCCCGCATACGTGGTGAACAGCTTCGACATGCTCGTTTTCGAGTCGATGGACGTGACAGCCACCTTCATCTGCTCGTACGGCTTCCGATTGTAGAGCGACTTTCGCGGTCCTCTAAGTCTCGCCTCGCCCGTGATAGAACCTAGGATCGGCCCGCTAGGGCTGTAGATGCTGTCTTTGCACACAAAACGGATGCATCGCGACAGTTTCTGGCACCACCGCCCTATCTTTGTCGAAGCTTTGGGGAATATCCTGCGCGCCAGCTGTATGAAGTTCTGTTCGCAGGTATCCAGCGATGATTCTAATACACCGATCGATAAGGCATTGATGCCTCCTGGGAACAAGTCAGTTCTAAAGCTGTTCTCTCTCGCTTGCATGGAGAAGCGACATACCGACGCTGGTCCCGATGGCCAGGTCAAAAAATATCTGAACAGGTAGTCCGGTCACCTTCTGAAGCATCTGCAGGATACGCAGCTGAACGATGCCCTTCACCCCGCCTCCATCGAGGGCTAGGACGCGGCATCCCGCCGTGGGCGGTCTGAGACGGACGGCACATCCAGAAACAAACGCCGTCGCGCACAGAACGCACCTATCGAACGTGATTACAGTCCCACTCATCGTGCTGTTGCCATATCCGCGGTAGCACGTCTCGCACAATGCGCATTCACAAGGGAGAAACACCTCGGGAGGCTGCACGAAGCATACGAGACACAGACGGGAGGACCTGCTCCCCGCAACGCTGGCGCTGTGCCGATGAAGAAAGTGTGTTCGAGATTTTCGGCGTTCTTCTGGGTCCGCGTGGCGTAGTTGGCTAACCGTTGTCTTGACCACTGAGGTTACGAGTGCCTTAGCGTCGGCCATCGGCATGAGTCGCTGGTATGAGAGCGCTTTCGTCAGTGCATCATGATACATTTCCCCGAAAACGGTCTGGCCACAGAATCCTGTTCAGGGTAATCAGCCACAGACATCTGAATAGGGCCGATGGCCACGTACCATCGTAATAGGCCACCATATCTTGTGAAAGGGCATTCGCCAGTATGGGCAATCTCATCTGTCGAAGATCGTCCAGGGACATAGCCTGCTGGATCCACTCGCGCCAGGCCTCCTCTAGCCAGGGTCTCATCTGCATCAGCGGTTGGGGCAACCGGCTTTGGTCGAATGCCGCCACGTAGCTGACGTCCAAGTTCATGCCCGGCGCCGCCTCGGGCGCACTGGCCAACTGCTGCAAACATCCACGGGAGACCCGGAACAGCGTATACCAATCCCAGAGTGTTTTTTCCTCCCTCCTCTTCTTCCTCACGTCTCGAATCCGGGAGAGTACATCATCAGGAATCATTCCGGGTTTATACACACCCCGGGTCACTTTTACGTCGCCGAAATAGCAGTTTAATCCATCACTAACGAACATGCTGGCCAGGCTCTCTAGGTCAATGTTTTCGCTAATGTTCCTGACCACGACGCTTCCTACTGGACGGTGGATAGGTGGCAGGCCCCTGCACTCCAGGTCCCACGCACGGAGGAGCCGACGCGCAGACGGTACGTCCCTGGCAACGAAGAGAACAGCGTCGCTCATAAGCATGGACCATCGACAAATCACCCTACCAGTGCGACTGCATCGCACAGGGTACTTTACATGGCCAGGAATACGGGCCGGATGGGCTTGGGAAAAGGCGTTGCATTGAAAGTTGACTTTATTGATGACGACATGCTTCCTGGCGCGAATCACCTCGACTCCTTGGCCTTCCTCACGCATGGGCTCGTCGTCGACTACACTGACCACAGAAGGCCTTTGTAAACGTTGGATGGATGGAGGCAGACTGATGGCGGCTGATGGTGGATTTCCCTCGACGATTTGAACCCATGGGTACGGCATGCTGTGCCAATACTGATCGACCTTTGCCGTATTTATATACATCAAAACTATCAGACTCCCACCTCTTTCTTTGGCTTGTGGCGCGAGTGATGTGGTGACGGGAGAGGAGGTTTGTAACGCAGACCATACCATGTCCCTTGAGCTCTGCGGTGGTGTGGCCAAGAAATGCGCATTGATCTCGTACCTCTCGTGAGCAGTAAGTGCGTGTGTCACTTGTGACTATCGCTTATGACAGCTCTCAAGCGTAGCTCAGCTAAGATTGCACCTTTACCATTAGCCAAACATCTGCAGAGGCTCAAGTGGGCGCACCCAAGTTGAAAGTGCGATGCCGAAACTCCTGCTGTATACCTTCTAGACAGTGTAGCGCAGTTATACTTGACACCAGCGAGAGAAAGCCGTCACCCGTGATGTTCAATGTATGGAGTTGACTTCCGCACTTGAATATCCCAAAACTGCAATCGTTGGGTCCAGCGGGAGTCGGAAGGGTTCTAGGAGACATCTCAATAGCATTGAGTTACGTCATGTTGGCCTGAGCATCTCCATTGCTGAAGGCCTACGCTTTTGACTATATCGACGATTAACTTCATTAACGCAAAGCATTACGCAAGTTCGAGGATCAAGCGGCGGTAGGTAATAACCAGGCTCTTGATCGTATTGCGTAAGTGAGAAACGACATGTGACCGTTGGTTAGGCTCGGGATGTGCCGACAGAACGACGATGTCTTGGTCCTATGTTGACAATGGGAGGCAGCTAAGCAATTAATTATCGCCCAAACGGCAGGACTTACAGGATCTGATTAACTGTGAAATATGAGAGACGCGTCGACGTATCGGCCGATCATGTGTTCCCGAGCTACTCCGAACCCAATCAATAGGTTCTTTCCCTAAGGTTCATTCCGAAGAGTGCCGATTGCAAATTGAGACCTCATTTTTCGTTGAGCGCTCGAAACCTTCTCCTACTTATGACCAATCTGACGTATGATGGTGTATCATATACCTATCGCAATCGCATTCTAAGCCTTTCAAGGGGTTCTCAAACTTCGGCCTGCTGTGGTTGCGAAATTGGAACCCGTAGAGGAGTCGTCGACCTCCTCGTTCAAGGATGAATTTCGCAAGCACCATCGGACTCATCCCGAATAGGGAGGGAATATATTGGTTGCCGATGCTGTTATATGGAGCTATGGCTGTCAGTATTTGGCGGCGGCCTTTTGGCAACAAAATTGCAAGCGGAAACGTGCCTTCGTAGGTAGCTGGAGCCAGCATTGCCATTGTACGGAGCGAGGGACCACTCCATCATGCGTGAGGCAATAGCTGTTTACAAGATTAAAAGCATCAGGCTCCAAACATAAAAAGGTAGGATTGGTAGCATCACACAAATGGAAAGAGCGATAACCCATATAGTTTTCGCAATACTGGTTCCGCTCACCTGCAATAGACACGAGAGTCATCTTCATACACTGCCCGTCGAAAAGTGATGAGTCAGGGTTATACAAGAAAGCGTTCTCAATATCAGTAGCAACGAGGATCAAGGTACATGGTGACAACGTCCGGCTTACAGATACGAAGCTATATCTAAAATATACAGCGAAGGGCCTTCACCACGTCTTGAGTCCTCGGACGGTGTAGAACGCCGATTAGACAGGGCAGCGACCAATGCTGGTGATAGTCTGTCGGGTACCCATGCAGGGCGAAAAACTCAATAAATCAGAGCGAGACGACGAGACGGTAGACTATGTAAGTAATGTTCCTTGGAAAATTTGGCAAACTTTTCACAGCATTGATGTGCACGCAGGGGACTCAGGGGTTGTATTTGTCAGACAGATCTGCTAAATTGACCCGAAAGTGTATGGCATATGAATAGGGGCACAGTCAGGCAGCATTCCCATGTTTAATCTCGCCCGCACAACACGCTCAGCTTCTACCAGTCTGTCCTATAATTTGCATCAGATCTTTTCAATGGCCGAAGCAGCCCGGGAAGTATCTTCTCAAGATTCACAAGAGTCCGTGTCAAGTGCTCGAAGACAAATGGACGAAGATTGGCCTCCACAAGGACTAGCAAACGCTTGCGAACTCTCGAGTGGGTTCGAAACTTCCACCAACGTTCAACGGCCAAACCGACAACATTCATTCTGTGACCCTTCTCTGGACCACCAGAGACCTATGTATCAGAGAGACGACGAGGACGAGCCGAGACAGCCTTCGTATGCGCAACTGAGAGAGACACCTAGAGATGACCTGTCAAATGAGGAATCAGCATCTATATGCGACGATAGCGACAAGGAAAACACACCACCGGAAGCGGGATACAAGGGTGCGACGTTTCATGATAAGCTTCGGGGGACTATAGAGTGCGATATTGGTGATAATAGTGTCGGTCGCTGTGTCAGCATCAGCATCACTTTGCCAACTCCTGAGAGCACTTCCAGTATCGACTTGAAAGTCTCGGTCGGACTCCGAAAGGAGAACAGACAAGGTCGAGGCAGCAAGCGAAACGGTAGATCAGGCCGGGTCTCCAAAAGAAGAAACAGGGCCTCAAGTACCTACAGCGGAAGGGCAGGCGGCATGAGAGACAGCGGAGATCGTCTTTGAGATTGATGCAAGCTGCTACCAATGCGGTTGAATGACTTGAATATCGTCATGGTGTGGCCGTCCAAGTTTCATTCGAATGAATTCATCAAGTGTTCCTTCGTGGTCGCGAAACTAGTGCAATGTTGAACAACTTCAGAGGCCCAATGCCTTGACCGAATAATGAAGGTCAAAGCCTCGCGAGATTTTCAGTACGATGACAAGCATCATACTTTCAGACAGAAGCACCGTGTCGCCGCCACATTCATGGTTCATCCAGGTTGAGCATTCGAATTGTGTACTTCGGAGAGTTCTTGGCTTCCCTTGACTGACTTACGAGCTGAGGCATCGTCTGTCAAGCGTGGGCACGAGGCTATGCATCTTCTAGCGCCGATTCACAGTTCATTATTCCGGGTCCAACATAGTAGAAAAGAGAAGGGGTAAAAAAATAAATTCACAAGAAAGCCACCAAAAATCAGGAGCACTGTCTTTTGAGAGCACCGTCACCCTCACCGTAATTGTGTGCATAGAGATCCTCGAACACAACCCTTGGAATCTTGCTGATGTCAAGACGCTCTAGTATCTGTATGAAAGGCGCGAACTGTTGGTTGAAGCGTGGTAGCAGGTCCGTTGTGAGGGGTTCTTCACGCAAAAGACTCGGTGTCACGCATCGCTTGCACAAGAAGCCACCATGACGGTCTGCGTTGTCGATAACATCGATCAACGGCCAACTGCTAAGGCATTTGGGGCAAGTATAGTATCTCACGATCTCTGTTGATGATTCCCGCTTGTTTGTACCGAGAATCCGGCGTCTTAATTCGTGGATAATGTGATGAATGGCGTAAACGGCTTGGTGGTAGTCGAGATAGACGTATGACTCATCTTCGTTGAGCTCACGCCTGAGAAACTGTCAATGCGGGCAAGAATGACACAGGTTCACCAGCTCCAGGGCTAGCTAGATGCTATGATGAGGCGTGGTGGACTGTTATCTAAACGCACTCACGTACAAATGAGCCTTGCCCGCTCCAGCTCAGCGCAGGCCTTTCTCAGCGACACGTGTTCAGGCGTGATGGATAAAGAGCGTAGTTGAGTCATTGATAGGCTAGATGTAAGGCGTCGTGAGTCGTCTTATCGTGATCTTTGCGTCTTGGGGACATACATTTCGTGATGTGATAAGACCTCAATTACGATGGCTTGTTCGGAGCTGTAGAATACGCGCACGGCTTTCTTGACGAGTGTTTTGGCGTCATCCATGGCGAGAGTGTTCTTTGGCGTTGTTGGCTTTGCTGCTGTTTGAGGAAGTCATCCACGTTCGATATCGAGTTCTGCGTTGCGTTATGTGAGCGTCTCGCCATCCGTGTGTTGGTGGCTAGGCCTACAACGATAGTTTGCATGACTACGGGGGCATACCAGCCATACTTCACCTCTTCAACAGAGTACCTAGAGCCTCAAGATACTACATTTCTGTGACTACTATCTTAGCTGTATGAAGATTCGTAACTTACAGGACAAGGCAGCGGGAGATGAGCCTGCCGCTAAGTGTGAAGCAAGTACACACACTCAGGCAGCTATTCGTTATGCAGCTCTCAACAGGCGGATCCGTGTCCAGGTACCACCGGAATAATCGGTTATAGCATATTAACCAAATGATGTTTACTTACCTTCTGCTTTATAACCGGGAAAGTGGGATCTGAATGGGTGAGCTCGTGACCTGAAGATTCCGGTTGCAGGATCGTAGCCAACGTCTAACATAGTACAGCCATAGTTAGTGATTCCTGTGATACAATGTAACATAACATCATTGCCACACGCGGCGTTATGGTCGGATACCATAACAAGAACTTCCTTGGGTGGTTGCATCAAGGCCAGATATCCTACTTATGCTTCTAGTCGCTACTCCCGAAAACAGACTTTCCGAGATCCGACGTCATTTCAGCCTTTCGTTTTAGAGTAAGAAGCACTAACAACAGGCACTATATGACCGAATGGTACCTGCAACGTCCGACAGTATCTCCTACTCTGTTTTTAGCGCATTATTAGAAAAACCCAATCACTCACCAACCAAGACGATCAGAGGTTTGCAGGGGAATAGAGATGCCCTCCTCATTACGAGCTGGGTCAGAGGCCTGCCCCATGCGACAACGGTATGATCACGTCCCAGCCGTTCATGTGAGGAACGATCCAGCCCACGCACTTTTCGTAGTGGGCCGCCGCTCAGCAACGTCTCCATGATGGGCACCTCGTTGATGCTATCCTTGGCAACGTCTGGATCATGAAGCTGATTCAATGGCGCAGTTTGCCTGAAGTCGATTTCGCCGCAAATGTAAAGACGATTAGTGGGGTGGCTTCCACTGTACTTGCGGGAATAACGGAATTAGTAGGAGTAAGAAGGAGAGTGGCTTCTATCATGTCACGATACATCTTGGTCGATTGCCTTTTGTATCTGGGAGGGGCCGCGGTCCGTACACCTCACTTCGAGTGAACATGATCTTCCCTACTCATAACAAGATTTTGAGCCTAGACGGCTGTTACGAAATGGAAAACGAACACTACACCTCATCGAGCTCGCCACGCGGTGAAGTCGCGCCTTGAGCATTCGAGGCTCAACGGCCGGTATCCGCTTTTACTAGTCTCGGGGTTGAAAACGACGTCGGGTCATCGCTAAGCTTCGAACGAAGAATAAAGCTGATATCGAAGAAATACTGATGTCCGATAACCCTCCATCTAACTTTCTTCCGTATTGCTGGCTAGATCCCCGAACTAAAAGTGCCTCAGATGAAGTGTGCATAATGTCCTGCAGCTGCAGCTTGAGCTTAGACCAGTTGTGACTATATTTTCGTTGCCACTGAGACGAACCGTCGTATTAACCGCAAACGCACCCTCCGTGTGAAGCTAGGCATCTCGACAACGTAGCGACCACTGCAATGAGAACCTGGCCGCTCGCGACAGTTGTTGCAACCGTTGTCCAGGCGATGTGTAGTGACGAGATTCGTTTGATTACGCTGGCAAATACCATGAGGAAGTGTTAGCTCGCATACCTGGCGGATTGGCTCACACGAGAGACAGTGTGGGCACTTGAGGACGTGGACTGTGCACATGGCGGCTGTGATGACCATTCACCATGCAGGCTCTGCAGGGACAGCTTGCTACGATGTGAGCCCGGTCTTTTCGATGAAGATATACCTTGTGCGTCTTGTGTGGTTATGTGTGCCAGACCCGTGGGACTGCCAGCGATGCCGTATGTTCGGAGCAGAGTACGAGCCGACTGTCACTCCTGGCATTGCTTTCGCGCTGTGTTACCGGTTATCCTGACCATAACTAACAACTCAGCTGAATTACTTGACATGCTTCAGTATCTTTTCAAGGCATCTCTTGATATACGGTAAAGGGATCTAAATGACGCTCAATAACAAGAGACATGAAATGGATAAAGCCAATCACATTATGAGGGTTCCACAGAGAGCAGAAGTATATCAAAAATCTACATATATACGACCATCCACACAAGAGGGTCATGCATCCCGACTCTCGACTTTAATCCGTAGAGAAGTCGAGATTCATGCGATAGGAGATCTCGTACAATGACGGCTCCACCAACCCAAAAAAGAAAGCAGTCCAAAAGAAAACCTTACTCAGAGTTGATCCGCACAGCACTTCTTCGTAACAGAAACAAACCCATGAGTCTCAATCAACTTTACGACTGGTTCGAATCCCACATGGACGATGGCGTGCCCTGGGTCAAGAGCAGCATCCGCCACACTCTCTGTGTACATCAGGTCAGTGCTTCAGCCTACGATCATTATGTTACACAGCGATGGAATGGTACTAGAGGGCCTGGTGCCAAAATGTTCGATCTTGCTTTTCCAACATGACCAAAATTCGCACAACCCACCAGACACATCTGCTAAGTCATGCAGGCTTTCACCAAAAGTCAACGCGGACGGTCGAATTGGCGCCTGTCGTCAAACCTGCAACATAACGTTCAATCGATGAGTCCGCCTCAAAGGTCCGTCACACCATCTTTTCACCCCGAATCCTCTTCGAAACCAGGGTGGAACGAGACCACCTTCGACGATCATTGGTTTGGAGTCCCTCTCGAAAGTATACCCGAGCTAGATGGAACTTCAGCGTTTGCATCGCATATCCCGATGGCCACCGTAGAGGAGCAATCAGTCGTGGATAACCCGGGTACAGAATTTCAACTGCCCCCCTCAGTGGTGAGTCGTCGCCCCATGTATATCGCATCATAATTATCGTGCCAACGACCAACACCACACCAGGTCTGCTTCTCGTGCCTGCTGAGTAACGATTCGCAATGTGACGGCCAGAGCCCTTCTTGCAATCAATGCTTGCAGCTTGGCTTGACGTGCGAGGAACGACGACCCAATTTTAGCGGCAGATAAAATGTTCCTCGGGGTTCCTCCTAACGTTGTGAGCCCGGGGGTACCTCGTCCAATTACCGTTGATATAGGACGAAACTCCTAAAATAAATAGACGTTACTCCTAGGAAGCGTCGAAAGACAACAATAACCGATTATGCCCTGTTTTTGCTGCTTGTTTTTGGTCAGTGTCATGAACAATGTGATGAAGAACAAACGGTTGCTTCGATGTACAGGGATCCACTAAAGGCAGGGCACGCGTGATCCCACCAAGCCGTTATCTTATTTAATTAGTGGGAAAGAGAGTGGGCCTGACGTTTCGGGATGTGCTGCAGCCCCACAACAAGTTACACCAGTTACAGGCCACCCCCGAAACCTTAGCACAAAACACGGCAATATAACATATAAGCACCATTTATCTGGGATTTCTTCTCTCTACGTCATTCTACCTATGGCAGACCGACTTGGGCAATACGGCATACCTATCTAGGTTATGCTGTTATTCTCTGGCGTGTTAACGGCCTATGACAGACCCAAGAGAAGATGCCGATCAATCCCGCAGCCATTTCCGGTCCAAACCCAGCCCTTGTTGTCGGCGAGACCTGTAAGTGGCTGGAGGGGTTGCGAGAGCCGTGCTGAAGTTCAGTCTTTTAACGTCCTGTGATGAGCTCTAGTAGATAGACATATTCTGTAATGCCTGAGATTTTTAATCCGTCGTCTTTATCTCCGGTTTAATCTTCCCATTGACTCGTTGCGAATCAACTGCAACGAACCACCATGTTCGCCGCCGCAAAACTCCATAGCGTCTCGTGCTTACCCAGCCCTACCTCGAGACCGAAGTGCGGCCTCCACCTGGCTGGAGCGGATCTGGGAGTACGTCTGAGCGGTGCCTTTGGCACCAGCGTCGAGTAGCAAGTTCACAGCCGCGAGGCTGTCGTTGCGCACAGCAAAGTAAATGGGCGGCCTGCCCCATTCTCCAGGCATGTTCGGATCAGCCCCATTCTTCAAGAGCAGTCTTGCGCATGCAAGGTTGTTATACAGAATTGCGACGCCCAGAGGCGTATGCCAGAATATCTGTTGTTGGCCTTCCTCGTTGATCCACCCGCTGTTCTGTGCGTTGATCAGAGACATGCACGCGCCTCTGGTGCCCTCTCCGTGGCCATCGTCACCACGCCCAAGAAAGAGTTTGAGGAGCGGGTACCCTTCAGTCTCGTTGTCTAGGTCGGGCGGGCCAAGATCGCCACACACGGTGTGTAGAATCGTGTCTCCAATCCTATCGCGCAAGCTGAGATCCACTCCCCTAGTGAGTAGATCGCAGATGACATCCAATTTTCGTACGTGTCCAGGTACGTGTCCGGGCTGTGGGTAGGCGATATCGTCCCGGAGAAAGTCACGAGCCGGCGTTCTGAGCACCGCATGGAAGATATAGTCATCGTACGCATTGGCAACTCTGCCTGCGAAGTTGTGGGCGGGGTTGTAAGCTAGCGTGCCGATCATCTGCGTGCCGTGGAGACAAGCGTCGTAGAGGACCTCGGAATTGGCAGCAGACAGTGAAACACCAGCACGACAGAGAACCTCGACTTGCTCCAGGCGGTGGCTTCTGACGGCTTCAATCAGATCGTCCTCGGCTGACGGGTGAATCGTCGCTTGACCGGAGGACCACGAGTCGGTCGGAGAGCCGACCAAAGTACTATCTGATGTTGAGCTTGCCGGCGTCAATGGGTTTTCCCGGTGCTCTTCTTCCGGCCAAGAGCTACTTGGAGTGGCGTCTGCAGTGTCCGTGTGGACGCCGAAGTCATCGGGGCGGAAAGCACGACACCAAGGCTCGACAATTTGTCACTGTTCAGGAGTGGCAGACTGTTCTGATCTTAATACAGTTATTCGGGGCTGCTCTTCAGTATATATGTGGTCTCCTCCAATTCAACTAGCATCTTTGGCCTGAAATTAGACCAATGCAATGAAGTTAGGCTGGGTTTGTTTTTCCGACATCAGGCCGCGATCGTTACCAACGACAACAGCAATACCCGCATCGGAAGAATCTCTCGTTGAAGCGCATCCACTATCGTCATCACAAGCAAGCATCATCAGTGGCCAAGCTCTTGCATATACTCTATCTGCCGTAGCTATACTAGTCGCAATCGCAGCTTTTGTTTATCTTGTTTGGCAGAAACGCCAACAGCATGTACGCTTGAGGCTGTCAAGCGGCAATGTCCAAAGTTCATCTCCAATTCTCACCAAGATAGGCATTACGCCTAGACGTCTTCCACAGCCTCCGCCTCGGAGTCACAAAGTGAGCACATTCATCCCTCGCATTAGCAGCGGGCCTCGACATCCACGCTCAAACCATGCTTCTCTCGTGAGCTCGCGGTCGATGTTGTAGAAGCAAAGCAGAGACGAGAGGCAAAGTAATACTGAATAAGACGTACACAGCTCGAATGGCGGACGACGGATAGTACAGACTTAATAAAAGTGGGGCCATAATTATGTTGCACTGTAAGGCGACTCCATTCCTTTGGGTAGGTTCTCTGGCGTTTCGTTGCTCTCATCCTTTGTGAGAGACGTAGACAAATCCGATCAGCATATCGTGGTTCCTGGTATGCTCTATATTTATGTGATTCTAGGGTTACTATCGCGCTTGGTTCAAGTTCGGGGTTACCGCCAAAGGCAAGCGGAAAGCAGAAAGAAAGCTTGCGTCATTCCCATTGAGACAAAATCGAAAATCCACTGACGTTTTTGTTCTATTTCATCTGGTCTTTCCTAGTAGTTAAAATGAACATCATAAAAACAATCCAAGCCTTTATAGCTGCCACGTCGCTTTAGCCGACTATGGCGTTTGTGGCTACGTAGAGCAATGGATTCGCTAGTGTTCTATTACGGTCCAGTCAGGTGGGTTGAGGTTCAAGTCTAGGGCAGAAAGACAAACAACCCATCCCCGCATCCGTGCCGACTCTCAGTTCGCACACACGTGAAGTGAAGTTGCCATCTATGTTGCTACAGGTGGCAGGTTAGAAGCTGTCTAACTGCCCTGCAGGAGGTCAAACGTTGAATAAATTAGTTCGCATATGCGTGCTATTCATAGCAAGCAAATTTATTTTGATTCACGATCGTCAAATCTTGGTATGCCCGATGAGTACCGGAGATCACTTGGTACACTTGCCGTTTCCCCTTCCCACAATTTTACTCAGTATTCCTTGCTATGTACCATGGCCTACATCGGCGAGCCTGCAGTAGAAAACCCCTGGGGGATCCTATGAACAGTGAAAATATATCGTCACATTGCGAAAGCCACACGTGAATGTGGCGTCTTGGTCGTCGTAAGCGTAGCTATATGCGTCCGGACACGTCTCCTTAAACCACGGATTGTTACCCTTGCAGGTCGTCGCATCGTATATACCCCTGCAACAATACTCGTCTGTCTCGTGTACAGCACAGTTGGAATAGCAGCCGATGGGCGCGTCACCTGTCCTCGGGTCAGTGATCAGGTTGGGTGGGGGACATACCAGTGACTGATCCTCGGGATCGATGCCGAGGTAGGGCGGGGCTATGCAGGCGATCGCTTCGCAGTCATGGTCGTCCGGTACAACATGAACGCCACATGTAAAACTGTCGACTACATGACGAAGATGAGATTGGTGTCTTGGGATATGTCAGATGTAGATGCAGGCTCACCTAGGCTGATGTCGTAATACATCTTGTCTTTTTGTGCGGTGATTTCAAACAGCGTAGTGCCGGTAGATGAACGACCCCAACAACTCGGGTGACCGCAGTCGCCTAAAACACAGTTCAATCCGCCGGCTTCGCAATACTGCCTCGCCCAGACGCGTCCCGACCATGGAAACGAGCTGAGATAGATTTGGACCTGCGAGTTAGCTTCCAACGCAAGGCCTTCAGGTAACGGGTCTTGAGAATAATCGATAACTCGTCCATCGACAGATGACTCTATGAACGAGCCTGAGCCTTCAACTGCAGGCCAAATTGTCTGGTTCGTGGAGTTGTTGACAATGGTTAGAACCAATTGCTGCGCATAGAGAGCTACAGGAAAGAGTAGAAAGGTGAGCATCATCAATAGTTGTTACATTCCAGGAAAGACGGCGCTTTTGTAAAAGTCTGCACATATTCACCCGAACTGCAGACTAACATATTTGTTGTCAGATGCAAATGATTCGCCAACGAAAATCAGAATGAGATGATGTAAACGATACTTGTTATTGTTCTTGACAAATCACCAGCAGGTGGGATGCTAAAGTTTTATGGAGTAGTTGACTCGGGGACGTTGAGACTGGAAGGACTTGGGAGATTTCGCAGCACATATATATATGTATATACGAGAGCGGTCACATACTGCTATCTTCGTTTTTTGTCTGCATGCAGAGAGCCCTCCATGAGAATCGCAACGTCAACTCCTATGGGGGAGCCACTTGGCTCGGGATCATTTGGTACAGTATACAAGCTTAGAGGTCTTCCCATCGCCCGCAAATACATAACACTCACTGAACCTCGTAACGGCTTACCACCTGAGGCTATACGGGAAATCGCTTGTCTGCAGCGGTTGAAGAAATTTGACTCGCGCGCTAGAGTCAACTGCATTGACATTCTCGGCATCCACATATCGAGAACGGCCATAATGATTGACATGGAGCTCATGACTGGCGGAACTCTTGGCGACCTTTTGGACAACTCACAGCTACAGCCCGCGCTTCTCCTATCCTACTCTGTACAGATGGTGAAGGGCCTCAGTTTCCTTCACGGCGTTAGTATTATCCATCGAGATGTCACACCAGGCAATATTTTGATTTCATCATCGAACTGTCTGAAAATTGCCGACTTTGGTCTTTCTCATCTCATGAGCGGCATCGAACCGCGAACACCACTAGTGAGGCTTCTATGTCATGTCTGACGTGATTGCAGTTCTCTTACACCGTTGTCTAGGTATGTTCATTGTACTATAGAGCTCCCGAGCTTCTCCGAGTCAATGCGTTCGTCGGAGATACTCGTAGCTTGGTATATACCTGCGCTGTTGATAACTGGTCTGTTGGCTGCATCCTTCGAGAGATGATCATCGGACAGGGTCCGGAGTTCAGACCGGCGAGGCCGACTTTTTCGCCCACTACTAGTGCCATTGAACAGCTAGATGCGATTATTAGGTACGAGCTATGGAATACTGTTATACGTGCCGATACTAAGTGGCCATAGAAAGTTTTGCCCGTCTTCTGGCTTCGTTAACGAGAGACTGGCCATGATCTTCTGCGACTCAAGCTTGAAGCTGCCTGAGACCGCAGTCTCGCCCCGGGCACCTGCGTGGGTGATTCAGATGCTGGAAGTCACACAGGTAAGGCAGATGGTACTGCCAGCATGCTCATCACTGACTGTCTGTTAGCTTCTTTTGGTCCCGGATCCAGAGCTCCGTTGCACGGCAGAAGCGGCATGCAGGATGCTCGAGCAGCTAGACACAACTTAATGTGACGTACTTCCAAGGATGTGTTGAGAAAACACTTGCGAGGGAATCAGGACAACCGCGGGCATTATTGGGGAGGCTTGTCTAATCTAATCCTTGACACATACTAATAGGGGAATTACCCCGCGGCGGATGATATAGTCTTGTTTGGAGAAACCCCCTCCTATGCAACTCGTTTGTTATAACGACTAGAATTCTGTTAAAAGTCTCTTGGAAGTCTTGCAAAAGGCCCATTGCTTTTATCTGGACTTTGTTGTCGTTACCACTACCTTCTAGAAATATCAAGTCAACTACCACCCAAAGATGTATCCGAGTTATAAGAAGCACTGAGCCCTTAGCTGCGTATAGCCGGTGGCTCGCTAGAAGCACATACCCCTGCGGTCGTAAGCAATTTATAATATGTACTCACGTGTCACGAGTGGGCCGTCCCGCCAGAATCCTTTGAGGAAGGATCACTCCTAGACACAAATTCCAATTTCTCAACTACCTCTATTCTACATAATTCCATTTTTTCGAGAGGCTAAAGTAAAGTGGCCCGTGCATGAGCCTTGCCATCTAGGCTGGGCTGAGGTTGGGATTAATACCCCAATGATTGAGGCAAGGCTCGCCCTTTCTGCCGACTCTGGTGGCACCTTCCATAAACCGCCAATTACCTGTGTCCAAGCCCTCGCTATACTTGCCTTGTGCCTTGATTCTTCAACACACTTCTCTCTGCTGATATGATCAAGCCAATCCAGTGCGGATGCCATTTCACATCCATTCATTTCTAGGCAACATCAGCAGGGGCACGATGTGCTGAATTGTGCCAGAAGGCCTGTCACGACTTCGCCTCTGCCTTGCATGGACCCCTTATCCCGGCTGACGACGTCCACGTTCCCATTGGCAGCTTCGGACATGGTTTCATTCGCATTATAGCATACCATCGGATTTCTACGGCCACCAGCTGAGCGTGACTATGCCCTCCATCTGCAGCCTGTGGGGTCAGGCAGTGCACGGCAGCACGGCGAGGCAGACCACCAGGGCAGCATAGTACGGATACGCTGAAGATCTTCCGGTACCTCTTGCATGGCTAGGCTGCTGACTGTTACTTCGCTGACACTGCCACTTTCCTAGAATTGCTTGCTAAATCTTGAAGTCTATACGAAGCTGTTAACCGCGCTCCTTCTTCCTACTTACGCACCATTGTCTTGTAGCACAGCTCCCCTTTCTAAGCCACGATATATTATACTTTTTCCAAGATTCTCCAATCGGCGGTTTACTGCTGCTAATTATCCTTCTTTGTTCACTGTCATGTCATCCCCCCTCGCCAGATACGAGCCTACGCCACGACCATATCATAGGTCATCAGGCCATTTCAGATTTCTGATACGGACGTCGCAGAAACCGCACATACACGTGTTACTCTCGGTAAGTTCGCCAACTCTAACGAAAATTGGACCAAAATTTCCGATCTCGCCGAGCGTCGTAGGATCCAAAACCGTATTCCCCAACGCAACTACCGCAAGCCAAACCCAGTCATTGCGGCGCTCAGCCACTTCCTACATGTACTGACCCTCCCATGTAGGCAAAAGGCTGAAGCGCAAAGCAGAAAACACCGCAGCATCCATTACTCCCAATTGGTCAAAGGCAAATCTGAAGTCGCCAACCAAGACGCAGAAGAGGCGTACCTCCGTAGGCTCCGTTAAGCAGCCCAAGTGCTCTTCTCAACTGCACGCCGACAACGAGTTTCGATGACAACAATTCCCCCTTGACTTCTGCGAAAGGTCAAGTTCCGGCGCCACTCCAATTCGAGTCAATCCAGTTGATTCTTCATTCGATCATTCAATCAATATCTCTCCTTGTGTCGGATTGGAAGTCCAATTCGACCTCGAGGCAAGGGGCCCGCGCAGGGGCCACTTACAGACCATACTTACGAGATCTACGGTCTACCTAACCTCCGGTTGGAACCTCTTTTTTACACCTTACGCAGAAGTTAAATATATATCGATTTTGACCTCTTCGTCACCCACGGTTCGAACCATCCCTGTGATAGGAATACCAACACCTTGTCACAGACAGTTGCTCGATTTCACAGCCTCCGCGCCATGCCCGACTGACTTCATAGCCGCAGATCCAGCCAAGTGGTACTCGATAAATCACCTTGACGGCAAACCAAGGCAGAAATTCAATACCGATTGTGGCTTCTTTTCATACTCTACAAACAGTGGCCATAGTCCGAGTATCAGTATGAGTGCACAGGATTCTCGGCACTCTTCATCGCCCGGACCGGTCGATCGGTTGGGTATGCCACCCCATGAAGCACCAAGATGTTGGATTGATGGGCAGACTAATCCCGTCGGTTCTCTCAATCATCCCGGCGCATTTCCTGATGACTTTGAATAAGGAAGATGAAAGAAACAGTCGTCGGCTTTATCGCTCTTTATTAACCATTCTGAGAGGACTGTGGGCGAAGAGGATGAACCGACCCGGGCAGGATTTACCTGAGACCGGAGTCTTTGGCGCAAGACTCTGATCTTTAGTTCTCTTCGATAGATCTGGCTAACAGTTCCGGCGCATTAAGAGTGTATAAGATTAGTCAAAATATTTGAACAAATCAATATAGTCCGCCAGCTTAGCGCACCTTTCGAGAAGATCCAGAGCAGGCCACACTTCTTTAATCAGATTCCTTCTCGCAGTCTAAGATTGCAGGCTTATGCTAAGACTACCAATGTCTTTTTGGTGTATTTGAATGGCTCTGATCGGACTTATAGGGGTCAGCGCGGCGTTAAGCCGCTGAGGTTCCGAAGTTCATCAGGCAGCCACATTCATCGTAGGTAGACGCACTTACTTCAAAGACAAGCATTAGCAACCTGTTTCGTTGGTGAAGCCTGAAAATCACCTAAGTTCGAACTTGTATGTGAAGATAGCTGTCTCTGTCAAACCAATCGCAGGCCTCAAAGCTGAAAAAGACTATTCTGAAACAAACTTGTCTAAACGTGACAAACATATCAATTATTATGGGCGAGCACCGGCCTTGGCTGGATGACAAAGCCATACCGCAGTCCCGAAGCTCGCACAGGACCGTTGACGCCAGGTGGCTGGCTATAATTAATTGCGAGGTCTGCGCCATCAGTGCCCTTACTAAGACTTTCTGCACAGGCGTTACTTTCATAAGAGAATCTAAATATCTTACGTATCATATGTTGAATACATTCGCTCACGTCACCAGAACCGACGACTACTAGTATATATATGACGGCAGATATACTAGCTTTGTGTAAGGTCATGGGAGAATCAACCGAATGCCAGTTCCCTGAATGCCCAGAACCAAAAGTCACGAGGGCTCTTCGAGGGACCCTACAGTATCACTACCAGAAGACCGCCAAGAAATACTGCGCCGTACATTCGGCGGCTATTCTTTTCAAACCTGGCCAATGTCGATCAGTTGATGATAATCTGTCCTTGAGCTTTTCAAGATGCAGCATTACCACGTTCAACAATGAACAGTGCAAGAACATGCTCAGACGCCAAGACGCGATATTTTCCCAACAACTCTTTGAGTTTACCGAAGGGATTTGGAGAGTCTGGCTCCTTTCTTGTGACTTACATAGGAGACAGCTCTCGAGCTTGACGAGTACCCTCTCTGGCCTCACGCGTCAACGACAGGAACAGCTGCATCAGCCGTTGTTTCCCCTACAATTTAAAGAGCTCTTGAGATACTATGATGGTGTTACGCACAAATTCCCATCAATGGATGAGAGAGCTCGTCGTTCGGCTGCAATGATTCTACAAAACTGCACCAATCTCAGCAGGCCATATGACTTCTCGAGGAATATCTCAATCTTGAATAGGATTGACTGGGAAATCGACCTGCCACTGAGAGATATTGCCATCAGTGGCAACGTCTCCTCTAGCGAGGGCACTGGAGATGACAGGGAAGCTTTCTTAGTCGACCAGACCATATCGTGGGGTTCTCTGACCACCATTTTGGTTGTTGAGCACTGGTATGACGAACTGCCTGTTGATGATGAGCTGATTGAAATCAATGTGCGAGGAAGAAGTCTTTTCTGCATTCTTGGAGCCATTCAGGAATTTTACGAGACGGAAAATCGTATAGAAGGCATGAGGCATACAGTGTTCGAAGGGCTCCAACTTCAGAGCGATGGCCGGTGGCATCTGTCCCTTGGAAGCTAGAATGAAACCTGGAGTCCGGGAATTGCTCTTTTGTATTCAGGAATAGACTGATGGAGATTGATATATGGTCGTACGACATCAGAGATCAAGGAACAGGTGCTCGTGGCGAACGCAGCCTGTGTTGTGCCGTTTCTCACCTGTGATTGTTTAGTTCGTGTTCTCTCAATTGCTCGTTTGCTGTAGCAATCGATTGGCAGAATTCGAAAATAGAGCAGCCAACTTTGCGCACCCCGATAATGCGTAATGGGACTGTAGTGATTACCTCATTGAGATACGGTCAATGCTTCGAATGGTCACCGTTCGTACGACGTCTCTTTACATATATCACAAGATAGGATCGGTATCAGCACTCAACGGCCACTCTCTCCTGCGCTGGATCACGTATATATCATATCTCTTTAGTATACAGACTACTTTCACTTCTTCGTTCTAGATGGATTGGTTGAAGTAACTCTTAAGGCACTTCGCATGTCTATTGCTGCTTGTCATAACTCGTGACGGCTTAGAACGAGGGCGAAAGTGCCCTCCGTTGCGAACATGGCTGTGAAAAGTTAGAAGAATTCCGAGAAAAACAGAAGCTTTCTCAGACTATCTAGCATGTTTAGTGATTCATTGACGGGGATAGAACACAACAGATCAGCGATTGAGGTTTGTCATGTCTTTTGATCAACCCGATCTAAGGGCTTAACGACTAGCAATCGCACCTAGCTGTAGTATTTCTCCCTAGGTCAAACTGTTCTACGTATAGTGGTAGTGTCGACTAGAGCCTGAGATGGGGACTTCCGCGCTTTGAGTGTTATCCCAATCCTGATCTCACCACCTTGTCAATCGGTAATAACTCCCTAGAGACTTATTGGCCGTCTTATTCCTAACATGACTATGATCAAATTTGATAAGTATGTCTTTGTAGATTCGAATCCGTTAAGTTATTCAACCAGACAGCAAGTCTACGATATCTTCACCGGAACGCTCTTCAAACGACGGGCGTCTCATATGGCGAATGGGGTCGGCAGACTGTATTTTGTGTGTTGTTTCCGCAACGTCGCTTAAGAGTCTTACGACCACTCACTCCCAGGTATTTCTAATACCCCAATAGGGATAGAACAAGTGGTAAAAGCGTCTTTCCTGCCTCATCAGCATCTGTGAAACTGCCTCTGGTAAGTTGTGAGAGTGCCTGCTGAAGGAGTGGATGAGGCCGATATCGCGAGGAAGAATATCAAGGGAGCCTTGATGCCTGTGTTCATCTGATAGCGAGTTACCGTTGGTGTCATAATGCTGAACTCGGCAGCGGAAATGACCATCGTCATCAAACCGTCCGAGAACGACGGGCCGCCTCGACGACTGCTTGATCGAAGTAGCAGACTTTGGCCAACCGAGACGTAGGGAGTATGTTAGCAGTAGGTTGTAAGCACGAGGGCTATGAATCAAAAACCTTGTGGAGAAGCCGAGCAATCCATAGGCAGTCGATACGACTGCGGCTTTCGACATGAGCACGATGTGGCAAGAGACTTCGAACTCCGGCTTTGACGACCGCGCTCGCTGGCCTGTCCGTTTCTCCAACGCCCTCCGATCTTTTCCTGCCACAATTTCTTGATTAAGACCGTACCAATTTGCTCGCCGACATATCTTGCGCAAACGGCGCCGGGGCGCTTCTCGGTACTGAGGCCTGCCTTCTTTCAGATAGAGCTTCATCCCTTCTACAATGATGAATATGGGGTCAATTCTAAGCGAGTCGAGATCGTTGAAGCCGCGGTATTCTACAGACGGTGGTTTGCTACGTATTTTATAAAGAGTATCGTATAGTTATAGTAAAGCAATAAATATTGTAATTGTTAGCGGTGTTCGATTCTCATACAATCGGGTTTAACCAAGTCGACTCCGGTAATCTAGTTTCTAATTGAATTACGATATTATCTCAGTGCTAATCAACTTTCACACAAATGATGTAAAACCCACCAGATGGTTTTCTTGAGCACTGCATTCCGTTAGCTCATTATGGACCGTGACTGGTCGAGTGCGTGCATCAGTGTTACACGTAGGTAAGGTTTATATTGGCAAGTTCAATGCGTAATCTCAAGCTACATTCATCACATATCCGTGATGTTATCAGGAATTGTCGGTGACAACCATAATCATCTTGTACTTTAGTTATGCTCCTGACATTACGTACTTAAGCAACACTTCAGGATAGGCGAGTGAGTAACTTCTGACTTGCTCATTACTAAATCTCACCCCTTCTTGAACAAGAGGTCCCTCAGCCCATTTGTAGCAGTTTGTTAACCTATAAAGCGCCTAGCCTTTGTTTGCCTCTACAAATCTTTACGTCAAGCTTGCATAGGTGGTCTTGACTATTATTGCATAATCTGTAGCTACCTACTTTGAACCCGAAACTCACGTAAATATAGTCGAGTCATCGCCATAACACCAATACAACACTCGAGCTGCAATAGCGGGGAAGTTCGTCAGCCATCAATCGAGAAAAAAATTTCTATATTTATACAGCTAGTTAACAGGTCTTTAGCTTACACAAAATCTGGCGTATGAATATGATATAGCAATACTTTAGTAGCTCAAAGCCCATGAAAAGTGCTAGGTTGCGCTCAAGGGATAACATAAATAGCATCAGAAGAGTAAAGTCTGCTGCCTAAGCTAGTGATATGTCATGCTCAAAGTTACGGATTTAGGTGAAAAGGCAAGTCTAGGTTGCTCATCGGCTTAGTCACATTATAGAACCTGCCCCATGATGGCACGGGAACCTTGCTAGATCGTAAGGAATAAGACATCATTCCCTTTTGCCCGACTGCAGATGAGTGTCAATATCGGCCATTTACTCAATTCAACGGGTAGTAAGAAATTCTTTGATACAAGTAATCCTATCATTGCGGCTGCCCTCAAGCTCGCTCACGGCGTCAGACCATGGGCGACATTGTATGATACAGAGGGATGATGTGACGAAACTCTCCCACTCAATCAGTAATGACCAAGATATAAGAATGATGGTCGTCTAGGGCACTATCAGCTCATAACCAAGATGAATAAGCCTTCGACCTATGCTAGCCCTGTGTCTCGTTACAAGTTCGGCGCGTTTGGCGCTAAACGCGGAAGCAAAATCTTCAAGGATAACATCAGAAGTATTGGTAAGCCAGACATACGTCGATTAGCTCGTCGTGGTGGCGTGAAGCGAATTAGTTACGGTTTGTGATAAGCTTCCTATCATACCATCAAGGATGACACTGACTGATATTTGGAGATGTCTACAATGAAGCTCGCGCCGCGATGATGTTATTTCTAGAGAATATCATTCGCAGCGCAGTCATGTATTGCGATCATGCAAACCGCCGGACAATCACGTCGCTAGATATCGTTCATGCGTTGAAATTGCACAAGAGGGTATTATATGGGTACGGCCACTAAACCAGTGGCGGTCCAAGAGTTATCATATCTGTAGGGATGGAAGTAAAAATAACAGCAGCGTCACTTCCGGCTGATACAAATTTACGATGTTAAAAATTCACAAGACGATGAAATTGTCACGATATCAAGTACGTGTGATCAGGCAATGCGAGCTAGCTTGTATCATTTCTGCCTTAGTAGACCGAAAATTGCAAACACCTTAGCCAGTCCTACTGCTTTTTCGGCCTATGGCGATCTTGTTCTGGCGGTAATTCATTAGAGTAGCATTCTCCCTCATCTTCGTGATGCGAAGTGTTAGGTTCAGCTAAGCCAGGATACACCAAGGCGAGCTGGTGAGCAACTCCATGTCCAAAAGCATACAGGCCGTATAGCGCTCGGAGATGGCTGAGGCATCATCATCGTCAGGCTCGTTTCGTGAAGCAGTCTTGCGGCCATCATATCGAAAAGTGCACGACAGTACAGCCGCTCGCTGTTTATCGGAAGATCACCGACTAAGCAGCATTGCGCGGACATGCAACAGAAGGAAAAGAGACAAGCTCTCCTGCTCTCGGGAACTATGCGGAGAGTCGTGAGCAAGAGAAAGCTCATGCTGTCCATTTTATCACGATTTGGACCCTCCTTCCATGTAGAGTTCTCGTTGCTTTGAAGAGACACAAAAATTTGCTTACTCCTTTTCATGAGAACGCGTAAACTGGAAATTGTGAATGGTTGGGCCCGCCTAGTATTGCAACGCAAGTCAATTCCGCCTGGGATCGACGAAGTGATGCTCTTGAAGGGATTTCTGCGCCCTGGAAAGGTGCCACAAAGCGGACTATGCACAGAACCGAGCGATTGACGTTGGCAACACGCAATCTGACTGGCTGTTGACAAAAGGACAACATGGGCATGATCCGATTCGCTGATTACCGGATGAGGATCATCTGGCATACCGAAAGGTCCACACGTGGCCGGTCTGGTATTGGTCTTGCTTCTAGATCTCACTGTGGTCTGTGCTGGACGTGGAAATTTCCTGGTACATTGAAACATTCGTCCACCACCTCGCGTAAAATTTGGAGGATCTAATAACATATAATCTAATCTGAGTAAGCCTAGAGGAATACTTTGGTGAGTCATTCTGGCCGTAGTCATGTCAGGTTGCGTGAAGCCAGAATTGTCAACACAAAGTTATGGCGGCAGTGGGATGTCTTGGCCTGTTAGCGGGGTTATTATTTGATCGCTAACTATCCTGGACACACGCTTGGCAACTGAAGAATGCTTACTTTCTCGATCAGAGTGGCTCTTCGCAAGCATTTCGCCCATGCCCTTCGTCTCTGTTTCGCTGCTCGGACGCGCACATCTGCGTAACGGTGTCATCCGCTAAGTCTTTTGAATAACCACCGAAGTCTTTGCTGTACGCTCTCGGCCCTAGGTCGGGAACCAGTGGGTGCAGTGCTCCTTTCAGTACTGCGGGGCCGGCTTTCCGGTCGCACAACGTTCCCGGCGCCCCCGCGTCCTACGTGATACGGCCGGAAACGATCTCTCGAAGGGGTTGAGTTTTTCATTTCAAGAGAGGGTGGGCAATCAATTGTTTAGCGTACTCGACGTCTAAACATGTAGAGAGGGAAAGACGTAAAGATATGAGAGAACCAGAGTCACTGATTCGTCTTCTTAAGACTCACTACCGGGAGGGGGTCTCAATACGGTTCACACGTTTCCATGCTGTTATGTTCCCATGTGAGGAACTCAATAAATAACTGTCACATCACGGAGGGAAAACGGGCAGGCGTTAGCAACAGCTGTGTTATAAGCAGTCAGGACTATCGTTCCTGAATCATCCGAGGCCCACCAAATCTTTACCCATAGCTTAAGCACATTCTTACCTCTATGTCGAACAAGTGGATACATCGATCCTCCCTACGCTAAGGATCATACGAAAGGATTTCGACAGGGCCATGCAGCTGTTCCGTGAACTTTCTGGCTGCATGGCACCTTGTCTAACTTCTTCACACGTTACTTGCCTGATGGGCTGCAAAGCATAACGGTAGCGCGTATCGCTGCGTTTCGATGCCATAGCTACTCCTCTCACCGAACTCTGTTCGTATTGATCGCCAATCACAGTTCATCTTAAATTCCTCTAAGATGGAAGATAGTGAACATCTCGATACCGTCACCTTAAAAATCGTGAGCTACTGAGATGACCCATCCCGTTTCCATAGCCCTCACTTGGATAAGGAGGTAAGTCTAGTCGATAAGAACAGCAGTATGAGCTCCTCTCAGGCTCCCATGCCTCTGTAATTCAAGCTTTGAACACATGCGGCCATTTCTAAGCAGTCTGAGTGCTTTTGGAGAGTCCAGACATAAGAGCTTTCCAGCCAGTGTCTATCACGAACAGATCATCGACAAAGCAGACCGTGAAACAAGATTTTTCCATGTAATCGGCAGGCCTTTTCAAGGGCGTGGCTACCTCGCTGTTTTCTCCCTACGCCTTGGTGATGTATATCTCGAAAGGGCGTCTCAGGTTAACGAGAGCGCATGAAAGAAGGAGGAGGCTCGTTCTCAGCCTGAATGCCTAGGATGAGGTGAGGACGGTTTCCCTCTCCCCAACTAAGGCAGAAGGGCGCGTGATAGACCGACTATGCGTAACGTTAGCTAGACTAGTAAAGAGACGAAAGTGAACTTGCAGGTAGAGAAGCTGTGTATGGTCGCATGGTGCGAGGCCGGCCCGTCCGCGATGTCGAATCTTTAGCCCTATGGAAGTCTCCTGTCCCATTAGCATAACTGTGCTGCTTTGGTTACGTTCGTTAGTAGTCAGTCTCTTTGTGATCTACTAGGTCTTGCTGGGTTACCGCCAATGAATTACAACAAGGCGTAACATAACCTTGCCACGCTAGCTTTTCTTGGTTTAGAGAATGTGGAATGTATTCCTATCATTAGTGGCACTGGAATGCCCACGAGCTGGCTCCCACTGTTTTCCCGTAGCCAGGTTGACACGCCGGGTCACGAACCTGATTCGGCTTGCGGCTGACAATTGCGTAGGATCAGGGGGGGGACTGCATCAGTTAGCTACTATGCTGCGATTCGCAACCCAAGTCTGTGTCCAAGAGTAGTAACACGTTAGGAAACCTCTGTCTCCAATTTGAAGCGCTCGAAGCTAGGTACGTCTTCAGGTTATTCCGCCGTTTAATCAGCCTATCCCGCTGGCTCCACAGAGCAGCGCTACATCTAGACACCCGGAGAGAATGCTGCGGTCGCCTTACAGATTAGACCATCTATCTAATCAGACGCGTAGCGCTTTGACTTGGATTATGCGCTTCTGATAGGGCCATGACAGTGATGCTGTTGGGAGTCAACAAATATTTAAATCGGGAAGTCACTGCACCCGCAAAGGTAACGATAAACATCCTCTTACAGTCCCATCTCCGACGACATTCAGCCCTTGAGCTATCAACAAAACAACGAACTTGCAAATGCATAAGATGCAAATTTACTTCGTCCTTTCCATCGCCGCTGTAGCTGTCGCCAGCGCTGCATTGCGAAGTACTGGGGTATGGCTTTTCAACCTTCCCCCCCACCCCCACATGCAACCATCCCGCTGACACCGTGTCGCCGCAGGAACTTGGCGATGCTCCAGTCGTCAAAAGCCCACAAGGCATCGTCTATGAGGCGATCCTTCCAGACAGGCCCTTCTTCAAGGCAGGTTCCATGACTAGAAACGTGCGAGGGACCATCACCGCCATGACAGCTCGGGATGGCAACGGCGTCGAGCTCACAGTCGAATTTTCGGATCTGCCAACCGAGGGCGGCCCGTTTGGTACGTTGGGAATCGTTTCCCACTGAATCACTTACTCATATCGGTCCGTTCTAACGTTTATAGCCTATCACCTTCATGCGGATCCAGTTCCGGAAGACGGCAACTGCACGAAAGCACTCGCGCACCATGACCCCTTCATCCGTGGAGAAGGTACACCGTGCGATGCCTCCAGGCCAGAGACTTGCCAAGTTGGAGACCTCAGCGGTAAGCACGGCTCTATCGCCGGCGACCACTTCCATCAAACATACGTCGATCCCTATCTTTCGATCGTGCAGGGGCCAGGCTCGTTTTTCGGCAACCGTAGCTTCGTGCTACATTTCGCAAACAAGACACGGATCACCTGCGCCAATTTCAAACTGGTCGAGAGCGCTCCGCCATACAACAACGGGACCGGCATTCCTAGTGCGGTACAGGCGACCAGTGCTGCACCTATTGCAACTCCTCATGACCACGTGCCATTTGTCGGCGCGGCATCGACAATGGGCGTATCAGTGTTTTTCCTGTGCCTGACGTGTACCGCGGCTTACCTAGTCGGCGATATTGGCAATATCTAAGTCTCGATATCCATGGACAACTAGATGACTTGAGTTTGAGTTTGCTTTTAAAATAGAAAGGGGTTCGAATGGGATATCCATCAGGCTTCCAGTCGCACTAGAATATGATTAAAATTCTGGTGGGCGAGAGTAGAGGGTGGCGCTTGTTGAGGCCATGTTCGGATGGAGGCATACCTAACGTCACTCCTGCATCTACAATCTGGTTTACTCGCTCGATAGATTCCTCTCCCCATTATTTACCACCCTCCCTCCGTACGATTTGTTAGCAGTAGACATTGTGGATAAAATCATCTTCATCGAGCGCTGAGATTAATACGACTATAGCCATCTGAAAATCTAATAAGGTTTGTTTTTGACTTCCTACCTGAAAACGTACATGATGTTGAAGTGATCAATGACCCGCGATAATGACGATGGACGGTGCCATTATGAGTGTTCGTGCATCGAAAACCAGCCAGAACTGGCTTTGAGTGCTATGAACTGTCGGGGTTTTCGCCACACCTTTGCAACAACACACGGCCCAACCAGACTCGTATTCCGAAGCAGCACGTGGCCTGACACCTTGGACAAAGCTTGACGATTCGCGAATAGCTACTCACCACGCTCCCTATCTCCGCGTACTATCGATCAGCCCGCCCTGTCGGGCATACAACCCAATGTTCATCAGAGACAACTCCCAAACCTATAGGCTTTGTTGGTATGCGCCTCTTCTCGTGACGATGCAAGCTGAATCGCCTTCTCCGCTGCAACCTCAGCTTCTCGTTTTCCTGTCGCTGCGCCAACCGAAGATACTGTTTACGGAGAATTGTCTGCTGAAGCGTATGCATTCTTTGCAGTGCACTGTTCACCTCTCCATTTGCTTCTGAAAGTTTATGTTGCCAGTTGGACACAATGATGTCCGTTTGATACTTGTGCAGTCTGCAAAGCGCTCGTTTTACGATCTCTCCGAGCTTAGCGTCCTCGAAATGAACGAAGCTGGCTTCTTCGAGATCGCTGCAGATTCTTTTCTTACAACGGCCGCCAGATTTGGCATGGCCTAAACACTCCCCTAGCGCCTTCAAATTTACACATCTCATAAACCCAGCGATCGGAAATAATCTGGATGCTATCATGATGCTTCAGGAAGAATGATTAATTGGTAGAACGAGCTTACTCTGAGTCCGATCAACTAGATCACCATCATATAAATAGTTCGACCAGGCAAGATGGGGTTGCTATCACCAGCGAAGGCTGTCAGACATATGTCCTTCATTAAAACTGCCATGACCGAAGCATCCATCTAGGCGACTAAGAATATGCGTTCATCGCGTGACGGTCATCTTATGCAATCGCTACTTCAAGCTTATTCCGCAGTTGCACACCAAGACTTGTGTTCGACTTGAAGCTCGTGATCTGATGGCCTTTCGCAGGTCCCACTATGAATAGTCGTCAGCTCACGCTCGCGCATTTTGCGTTTCCATGACTGTGACTTGTTCAAGGCTCACAAAGATCCATTGTGTCACGGCAAAGATGGCCAGTCATCTGACACGAACGAAGCCTTCGCAAAGTCAATATGCATGGCATGACAAAACCACACGGGCAGATTTCGCACCTTCTCAATCAGCCGTCTTCGTTTGTCAGATAGCACTTCGATAGAGAAATGAAAATAGTAGAGGTCACCATAACGGCCTAGATGTTGGCTTCGGCAGTCAGCGCAACATCGAGGATGAACCTGGTGGTAATGTGCGTTGAATTTCCATCAGCTATCCCTAGTGCGTAATTCCATTTGGAAGCTCCTCGATTACCAAAATGTCAGAAGTATATCACAGGCGTAGTACATGGTGAGTCAGATGGACAGCAATTATATCTGTCCATGTCATAAATATCTTTCGATCTAATTCTAGTAAGGCTTTGTATTGCTCACCATGGATGGGGACTAGAGCAGGAAGCGGATTTGTCAGAGCAGTCGACCCTCAGCACGCCTCTCTAGCATGGCCCCCACGGTGGGAATGATCTGTTTCCGATTACCTCCACTAGAATGCTCCACTCCAGGACCACACAGATCAACCACATACCCCTCTTTTGTCAGCTGGATACGTACGTGGATCAGGTTCGGAACAAAGCAGACAACGGGAATGATTGGCATCTTCTTCCCCATGGAATAGACTGTAATCTGCCAGTGCGCATTCCAAACTTTCCGGCAGGTGTGTTCCGGTCGAGGGGCGCTCTCCAACTTCCATGAGGGTCTACCATTCGAGTCTGTAGTGCCGTTCAATGAAATGTTTGGGACATCCAAGCAGTGCAGAGTCACGAAAACACCTGCGATAGGTCGTTTCTGCGTGTCGAGTACTTGCACAGTGATTTGCATAGCTGGCGAATTGTGACTTGCTGTACGTAGGCGATGTTGGAATCATTCCAAGCACATGGCGCTGGGACCTTTTGTACCCCATCATGGCTATGGCTATACTCAAGTTTAGCGGAACACGTCGCATGAATGGTTCGAAGAAACCAACGTGATCACTTATTCTGCGATAATTGAAACTACCATGGTAGGATAACACGTTATATCGCGTCCGATGTTATGTAAATAACGAGCTAACAAGTGCGAGTGGTGATCAACCTCTTACCAACTTTCTGCGCAAACCCGTCAATTTCTTGGCCAAAGAGTGTTCCAGCTCTATATCACATATGATCTAGTGCGTGTAATGAAGTGGGCAATGCATAACATCCACGAAAGTGTAAAAGGCAAGTATAACACTTGTCAAGGATGTAGCGTTCTCATCCTGTGACACTAACAACTTCGGTTCGCATACCGATACATCAGATATAACATCTCGAAGTAGATACCTTTGCTAAGCTGTCAGCTGCTATAACACTCAGGCCCGTGCACCTGCCTGCCTGACTGCCAAATGGCAGTTTTCCATGCTTTGGAAAAGGAGACGGCGCATGTTCGTGATACACACTATTGACATTGGGGTCATCAAGCATTAGAGATTCCGTTAGCAGGACGAGCCTCGAGGCCGGGAGCTCGCTACGACATTCTTTCAGCCCCACCTCCGACGAGACCTAATGGCTTGCGCACTGGCCCTTGGCGGATGTTCTTTGTTCTATTTCCTTTTCCTTCTTCAGTGGCATCTTCTTGTCTGCGGGTCTGTGATCCTGCCAGCGGATCGGCTCACTCAGAGGATCTTTCGCATACTCAAGGAACCGCTCTGCCCAGGCGTCGATGGAACGTTCTAAACCAATTCATTCAGGTCTCTGAAGCAGCTCGACGACATCTTGGGCACAACGGCCGCACGTGTCTGTCCATCCTAGAGCTACATCTCGCGTCGGTGCAACTTATTCCACCATCTAACATGCACGCCCAATAACCTCCTCATATCAAAAGAAATCTTCACAACATGTCATCCATTCTATGCCATCGCATATTTGCTATCCTACTACGTATGCGTGGATTTCTTCAATTAAAACTCGATGTATTTTCGCCTAGCTTGTATGGCGTTCCTGGGGCCTTTTGGCTTCAGACCTCGCGCGTCAAATCCTCTTGGGAGACGCCACCAGTATGCCCACATCGATCACGGCTGCAACAAGTGTACGTCGATACGACTTGACCGCAGTTGCCCCACATCACGTTGACAGCCTCTGCGAGGTTCTCCCCCATATTGACGACTTGGTGGTATGTCCCTGGGAGAGTGACTACCAGCTCTCCTTCTCGACAGATTATCTCACTGAAGTCAATGCCCCAGTCACGGAGAGCCTCAGTCGTTACGAGCACATTTGTATGCCGCACAAACTGTGAGCAGTGTGGCGCTGCGCGTTGAGGCCTACGGGCTTGTGCGCGCCACTGGAATGTCTCGCGGCATTTCTTCTCGAAGGCTCTCACATTCTCTTGCTCTGGCGTGACGAACAGCCATCGCTTGGGGGCACCCCAGCGTACCATGTTGACTGATGGCACAGCGAGGTCCTCTATATGCATGCCGCTTCCAGTGAGTGCATGTTTCGCATAGTACAGATACGGCGTCGTAATGCCCGGCTTGGCATCGTTTACGAAGAGGCTCTCGAGCTGAGGACCGCAACTCAACAACGACGACGGCTTACCAACCAGACAAGACCAGTCGCCAATATAGTAGTGGCCGTACATGGCTGTGCGTCTTTGTAGCGCATCAGCTGAGAAGAGGTTGTTTTTATTAAGAACTGCGGGCGCGTAGTTTGTGAACAAAACCATCTTCGGGCGACGATATGCGGTGTTGGCGTATTGTAAGTGAAACACAGCGTTTCCCCGCCGCGAGGGTTCGACCTTCGTCATGTAGAAATCCACTCTAGCCGTGTCGTCGTCTGTTTCCAGTGGGAAGCTGGCGATTCCATTTTTGGTAAAAATACCTGACGGACTGTAGTCGGCGATGCGGCAATGCCAAAAGCCTTTGGCTACTGTGTCTGGGTCGTTGCAAAATCGGGCCAACGTAGCACTGGTACTAGGGCCCAAGTCTTTCAAAGTGATAGTGACTGTATCAGAGGTAGGGGTGAGAGGTGATGAGATCGGTCGCGATGAGAAACCTAGCCTTTGCGATTTGTTGTTGGTATCCATGATTGTAATTGGCGTTCGTTGCGATGTTCTAGCTCGTGTCATACAAGGATATTCCGAAGTTGTGCGAAAGCTTAGACTAGGGACGGGGACTTAAATGCCATCAGCTGCTTTCACTTCAATCGGCTCTTAGTCAACAGATCCTCCTATTCAGTCATGCTTTGTCACGAAAATGTCTCCCAGACACAAGGTTACAGAAACACATGAATAAGAGGGTTTCTCTCTGCCCTACTTGTACACTTCATACGATGTGTCAAACAGCTGATTCCTAGATGACACTGCCGTCTGTTGGCCCCTTTGTTGATTTCGCAATATCTCACGAAGATAGACCCCTCTCACTACCTGGCCCATTATCTCATCACAGTAGTCGGCCCACAAATCGACGAAATGACACAAGCCCTTTATGGCTTGAGCAAAAAAAGATAGCTGTGACCCTAATCTCTGTTCTCTAATTGCTACGTCGCATCACAGAATGTCGAACAGAGCTAGGCTTAACTCATCTTCAACGCATGAATACGTATTCAAGGAAGGAGCAATCTGCCATTTTTTGCAAGACGACAACCTACTCGCTGTCTCATTGGTCTCCACCAATGCATAGCGTTATAAGCCACCGCTCACGAAGGATGTTGATTCGTCGGATCTCGATGACCGAGCTAACATCGACACCATTACAACAAACTCAACGTAAGTGATTTCTCACGCAGAATATTGAACATACCAGACCCCGAACTCCAGGATCACTTTAACTTGTATCGTTGGGGCAAAGACAGCACGTCAAGTATGTCAACCAAAATGGGGAGGTATATAGCGGCGATGACTTCGTTATCTGCTGCATTCATTCTATTTTCTATGCTTTTTTCTGTACATCCGTAGACGCGGCTCGTCGCGCAGCGTAAAGGATATAGCTGGCTGCCCTTGTGATAATTACCCAAGTCCCCACACATATCTACATGTCGATTTGTTGTTCTGCGTCAGTCCGTGGGTCAACATCTATGCTTTGCTATGCAACTGTCCGATAAGGTCATAGCGTCTTGCTCTCCACAACCTCGCGTGATTTTGCGGAGGAGACGATGCGCTCTCTAGTGTAATAGAGAACTCTCTTTACACCGCATTCCGGTGATTATTCGCTCCACTGCTTGCCGAAACCCTGTGCGGCAAGTTCGAGCGATAAGGCGGACGGGTTCCTGCCTCTCTGCGGTGCCTGTAGTGCGTATTCTGAAGGCATTGCTGCGTGCGGCATGGGCGTTCTACGATGGACGTTTGGTATATCAAACCCCACGATCTTCCGCTGCCAGAGTAGCTGCTGTTGCATGCTTTGTCTGGTTCGTTGTAAGTCGCGGACGAAGAGTAAGGTCGCGAATAACTTGTCCCATCTCGCTGGGGACGAGCCTGGGGGCCCGAATGGATCATAGCTGGGCTCTCATTCTCTTCCAGGTCTTGCTGCGAATCGCGTTTTTCGGCCTTGGTCAGAAACTTGTCTAGTCCCAGCTCCCGCAAAGTAGGAAGCGGTACCCCCGGCTTGTCGATAAAGTGGTGCAACTGGCCTCTCATCAAGAAGCTGGGCTGTGCCGACATGAAGGGAGTAATTGGCGTGTTGCATTCTAAACCTGGACGGCAGTGAATCATCGTTCTTGAGTCAAAACCACGGCCCTCAAATGGTGTTCCACAGCTCATGTTGACGATTTTTTTGCAGCGATCTTGAGAAGAAGCCCCGCGAGCGACGGAGACCGTAGTACATCTTATGCGGCTGCGGCTATCCAAGATCAGCAACATCTCGAAACGAACTTAAAGGGGAAAGGTGTCTTGTCTACGACGTGCAGTGTTGAAGAAGCAAGTCGCCTCATTTAAAAGCGTGCATCAAGCAATACCGTAGGAATATGTGGTACAATCGGTTGGCTTTCGTCAGTGGTGTTACTGTTATTTTTGTTTTCATCTACGAACACCAGCGCCGTAAGTTGGCATAGGAGGTCTAACGCTGGTTAGTTGGCCCACTTTCCCGCCGAAGCTCACCATCCCCCTGCCTCTAGCAAGCTTTGACGATCACCAACGCAATCGCTAACGGGTTTTGAAATCCTCCCCACCACTACACGTAAATTTGACGGTCACTGGACGACCGCGGCAAAGCAGGATGCATGATACTGCGGATGGCGATGCAACAGACTGATTTCATCGTCAGGATTCCCGTTGCTCGAATACATGTACACTGCAGAAGGACCCATGATCACATCTCAATGATTGTCTCCACCGTAAGTCAGCCAGCAATCCCGAATTGTTCTGTTATCCATTAGTAGAAGAGAGGTAATTGAGAACGAACTAGCTAGAATACCTTTGTTGTCAAGACGTGGCGATAACCGATTCCGTCCACAAGACTAGGGCTCATTCGTCCATAAGACTAAAGCTTATTTTAATGGCTCCGATCAACGCGTTACGTCCGACTATGTAGCCAAGCATCGTTATATGCAGCGCGACTCGCGTTCGACAGCCTCATAGCTTGAACTCAATAGTCAACTTAATCTCACATCTCGGCCTTTGCAGCCGATGATCACTGAATCTAGACATCATGGTACATGCTCCTCGTCATTGATATCCAGATTCGGGCGTTTAGGCAGAGTATCAAGGCGATATCAAACGTTATTCTCCAAGACAGTTGACAGTGGTGCTTGTCGTAAGACACAGGTGGCCTCGACAGCTGGCTGCGGTGAATGGCGTTATGTTTGCGATATGTGTGGTGTTCAGTATCAGGGTTCACGTTCACGACATTCAGATTACCTCTATGGTTCGTGTGCGGGTGAAAGCAACAAAGCAAGTACATTGTCCTGTTTTGATACGCTCTTGTCACAAAACATGGCATTTTCCAGCACCGAACTATCTACACTTTCAAGAAATATGTCGAGGTCAGTCCGCAAGGTCGTATGCGACCAATTCCAAGTAAATGACAGTGCTTGAACTACCCCGAGACGATATGGCGCTAAATGATCCATATAGGAGAACTCACAGTTTAACGCGTCAAAGACAGCCACCTGGTATATAAAGAAAATAACCTAGAAGGCATATTACCATGTCATTATTCTATGAGCAATATACCACTCCATCTAATCAGCAGTTGCTTCGAAGGCGCCTTCTTCAAGAAACACATCCCAAATCGACGATCTCAGATCCGGCAGAGCCATGTTCGACTCCACGGGGCTTTCCAGGCCAGGACATGCATGTCGGAAACACGCTTCCCAGCGGCACAAAACTTGTTCGCAAGTCCATTGAAGCCGTCTCATCGCAGGGCAGCATGGGTTGTTCCTCCTAGTTAGGTGTATTAGATGTTTCCGAAGGTCGCTTGCACACTGTTGCCATTCATCCAAGAATGAGACGATATCTTCCTTTTCTGGGATATATGGGAGGGCTGTCAGAGGCACGGTGACCACATCACCCTCGTCGTTTCGAGTAGATAATTTGGCTGGTTTGCCGCGAAGGCGCCCATTATTTACTTGCTGAGGTCTGGGAATTACCCCAGATAGGAACAACGAGTATCTTGACAGGCGGATGCTGGGAATAGGAAAGTCCATATTGGCCGGCGCTGTGCGTGTGAGGATTTCAAGACAACTGCTTGATTCGGGAAACTCAGTCCTCGTGGTAACTGGATGAGCACAAAGATGGAAATAAAAGGCTTTTATGGACGATCAGAATGTACCGAGGATGAATTGAGATTTTCAGCAAGTCAAACTAAAGACATTGGTGTGACTGAATTGCCATTCGTGCCTACACCGGGACGTCGTCCGCCCCTGTTATACCTGTAGCGGGCCTGATAATAAAGGAACGTTCAACTGATAACGTTTGCATCCACTGCATTCGGAGGTGGTGTGACTAACTATTGGTGGACATGTTTTGGGCATTGCCGTGACGTGAGAATTCGTGCCATATCCACTGATGTTAGGATTAAGGCAAGATTTTGTAGTCCTAACGCACTCTTGATGTTAGCAAGCACCACAGTGTCAACTATTATCGCACCACCGCAGAATTCCATTTTCGGTTGGTGGGGTGAATTTGCACTGGTCTCGTTGGCCTGATTGTAGCTGAAAGTACATATGAATGTTATGACGCTATGGAGACCCGGGTCGACGGGGGCACGGCAAAGGTATATGCGCTTCTTCGAAAGACGCGGAAAATTCGTTTCTAATAAGCTGGGATTCTTTTCTGACTATTCACTAAATTCATCTCTGGAAACCAATGCGAGGTTTCGCCACATCCACAGAATTGATAGTAATCAGTCGTGTAGAAGCCAGAAGAAACATCAACTAGACAGGCAGGTTGACCTCTCCATCAACAATACCATTGGCCATACAGAGGCTCAAATCGACCCAAGGTGCCGTTGTGATGGGAATCATCAACGGACCCATCATCGGCCTCGATATCGGCAATGTCCACGTTACTCGTATGAGAGTCTTCCTTGCCTTTGTCCTGCCTATGAGCCGATTGGGCGGAAGGCAATCGAGATACCGTCTTCCACCCGATAGTTTGCACAGGTACATCCAAGATGGCGGCAACTCCTACGGCGCCTTCGTACAGTTCAAGCCCCCATATGCAAAGAAGCTCGTCTTGATGATCGACGTATTTCCATGACGTAGGACGAGAACCTTGGGCAATGAATGAAGATGACTGCAGTGCCTTGATGTCGCCTAACCAGCGAGACAAGGCTTGCACCTCCGTCTGAGCAATACGCACAAGTTCTGGGCTCGATTTGGAGCCTACGCAACGCAATAGAATGTTTTTTGAGTTTTGAAAGGACTTACGGAGTCTATGAACAGTAGTTCGTGAGTCTTCGTCAAGCGACTCGATCAATTCAGCAATCTCGCGATCGAGTGAAGACGCCATTTTCCGGAAACTACGACAGAAGAGTGTATGGGCGGGGTCATGTACAACTTACTCCAGGAGGTAGGCTTACAGCGATATAAGCCATTTCTAATCGAAATGATCGGTGCTTTCCCGCCCTGCTCATATAATTTTGTTGGTTAGTCTCAACGGCCCATTACGATATGTAAGCTCCGTGTGATGGCATTACGGCATCGGTACCTTGAATGAAGTCAAGGTGAATGATCATTTACAAATAACTCTTTTTCTCAAAAAAGCGCGCTCTTATCGAGAAATATTTTAATCCGATCGTCTCGTGGCACTTGTCAATTACGTCCCTCAGCCCATTTGCTGTCGGGCATATACAGTACAGGGTGCCTGTATGATAGTAATACTTGCTGACTATCAATCCTACTTTGATGAATTCCGATCAGCTTTGCGGTCTTCCTCGAGGCAACTAATGCGTTATTTTGTAAGAAGACGCTCTCCAAGTGTGTTTCAAGTCACGGAAGACCAACCAAACCTAAGCAATGACATAGTAGCGCATCTCTTGCCCATCGTGTCCTCCGTGGTCATCATTCTGAGCATAGCAGCCTGTGCTTTGTGTCACGAAATCGCCTCATCCAAGTAATGAGCTACCATAGCTAGACACAGATGCGAAAAGTCGGAACACCAAGAGAAGAAAGAGAAATGACTGACTTCAAAGCCAGATCGTCTCGGACCTAACATTTCCACAGTTTTTATTGATGCTTCAACCTATATGGTCAGGACTTGATAATCCGAATGTGTTTACGTGGTTTGTATGATCAGAGCTAGTCTGAAGCTCATCAAAACATACTAGAGCGATATCTGCCAATACGCCCTGATCTTTTCAGTGTTCATGCAAGCATGAAGTACCAGTGTAGAATATTGCCAATAGGCCGACTTGGACTACCGTTTTTACAGCCAGCAGCTCCATTCCACCCATCACAAAACAGCATTAAAAAAAATAGAAATGTTTCCAACTCTAAAGAATGCTCGACCTTCACTAAGTATTGCTTATGTCACTGCCAATTTGTAGCATAGAGCCTTGCTTCTCCGAGTTTGCAGATGTACAATTGTATCAACGGTGCCTGCATTGTCGCGGTGGCAGCTTCCTCCTGGTTAATCCAACGTTCTGCCGGCGCTTCGGACTGCGATGAGACGCCTCAACTGTGTTTAGCTGGCCACTGAGGTGGGTGACTGTCTGGTGCCAGTCGGACACCGCCCTTGCCAGTGAGGTAATTAAGACGCTGTGCCGTCGGAGACGAGCATAATTTGAGAGGTTGATCAGCAGCGAAATGGCGAAGGATACAACGCAAGCAACAAGAAGTTCTTCCATGGCAGTGTGAGTTTACATTAAGATGCGCTCACTTAAATATCTCGCAACCTGCCTACGTACGCCGCCGTGCCATTTCTCGCCGACGCATTTGATGTCATGGTTAGTCAACGGGAACTACTTTTATCTGATTGATGATGGTATCGAGCCGTCTTTGTCATCGCACTCCAACAATTGAACATGAGCCTTGTCTCATGTCGCTCGTCTCTGGGGTGCATTACGGCCAGAACCTGATACAGTTACGTCAGGTCTCGCTAAAACGAACATAACATGTCAATGACTCCTTCGGATCGGATATCTTGAAAGCTAGCCGATGACGAGAGAATATCTGGCTTCAGATATAGCGTCGGGAAATTAATTAGAGCCAATGTTATAAGTGAAGTCGCTGACGCTAGTAACCGTCATAACACGCAGTCGATTTTCATTGCTGCATGAGAGTCGTGCAATAGAACCAATGACATCACCTACGCACCAAATGAGTGGAGCTTAGGCGTTGGGCTTGTGGAACGGGTCGGTGTTTGGGCCGCAAACCAGTAACAATTGCTGGTAGATTAATCTTTTTCGACACTTCGGTTGGCCAACCGGAGATCATGAGGCGCTGTTAAGCGGATATCTCAGGGCATTTCTTTCAGAGTAAGCAGTAGATAGCGAGACAAGAGGCCGTTACAATCTGAATAAAGATATGGATTCCAATTTGACTATGTTGGGGGTTTGCTACCAAAGATTAAAACCTCACGTCTCACACATAGGCACGAGAGTCGAGACAACACGGGTCATTGGCCTATATCGCGGACTCTTTACTTTCTGTGGTTATGCTCTCGCTTTTTTTTTCTTGTTTTTCTTTCTTTTATGTTACGATCTTATGCTCCATCAACAAGTGATGATCAAGGTTTTAACTATGCAGACAGCGCCCGAAACATAACAAGGCTCCTCGGTTTGATTGCCCGTGAGAATCGCTCGCTTGCGGCTCGGGGTACGACGAAAGTCATCAATAAATCCGTCAGAAATGTCGAGTGATGCTTGAGCCTCCGCTATGCACTTCAGGTGTGCACCGGCTATTCAAATCCTTTCGAGAAGCAATGGAAGCTTGATCCAGGATTTTCAATTTGACCAACCACAAATCCAGTAAAATGGCTGCGACAGCCTCGGCGGAGACAAGCGACAGACAGCCTTGCTACGAGTTGATCCGTTGCGCTCTCTTGAGTCGTGACGACCGATCAATGACTTTGCAAGAAATCTATCAGTGGATTCGACACAACACCAAGGAAGATACGACTCCATCTACGTCCACGATTCGCTACAATCTCAGCATGAACGAGGTGTGTGTGTATCTGCGCAACGATTGCTTGCAGAAGTCCTTTTTTCCTTCTCCTCCCTTTACGGGACACCTCTCATGATTACTTGGCTGGCGAGCCTTTTTCTTTGTTCTGGAAGCTAATGACGGAAGGCTTTCGTTCAAACCTTCGACGAGCAGGCAAAATGGCAGCTTTCATCCCAATTCATTCACAAAATGTCACCCACAAGCTTTTACCACAGACAGTCCGTCGCCTTCGGCGGTATATCCCATAGAGCCATACGCAAACCGAACAATCTTCTACCCGCACGGAAGAAAAAGCGTCGTGGTAAAGATACCACAGATCTGACTGCGGGTAGATCCGTTGGCGTAATGCCTCATGTGAGCACCTTTGCAGATGGTGACAGTATCTGCGGTGCCCCGAGATGCTTCGATGAGCAACTTCCATCGGTGGGCAAGACTTCATTCCACTACACAAATATTTTGCTGATACACCGGAAGGTTTGCTTCCAGTGCCTGCTTGGTGGAAATGAGCAGTGCGACAAGAGGAGACCAACGTGTACCCGATGCTCAACGTTGGGCTTACCATGCGAAGAACAAGCGCCATTTTTTGAAAGCCGGAATACCGTGTCTCACCACTCTGTCATCTCTGTCATGACCATCAAGTAGTGCTTGCCGAACGAGGTCTCCGTCGGTGATCAGCGGTGTAGATGCAAGCTGAGTTTCAAGTAGTTGTGCTCATAGAAGAGAGTCCTTTTGACGAACGAAGCGGCCTTTCATATCGTTGAGCCATGGATGTAAATTGATTCTTGGAACAACTGAACGGTAGCTCATTACCAGCAGTCACAGTAAGCACGCGACGAGGTGTGTTGCTTGATATGATTCGGTAGTATAATATTCTTTTTGGGTTGCCAGCGGCATTTGATGTTGCTATGTGTTTTTCGTTGCCAGTCTCGGCGTCTACCCAGCAGCGTCAGATCTCTCGACTTAAACACAGTTCAAAGCTCAATTTGTATGGCAAGTAAAGTGGTGAGCTAACTGTGAAAGTTGTATTGGTCATTCTATAGCATTACACGGGCGTTCCGGATCACTCAAGCATATTTTGACGTGGTATCCGAGTTGACTTTTCTTCTCGGCATATACAACTTTCAGTAAGCTCAGCTACCGCTCAGGGTCGGGTCTGTCTCATCTAAAGTCAGATTAGCGCTGTACCCAAGCGCCCTGCTCAAAAAGACCGCCAGACAACATCAGCGAGGGAAGGCGCGGCTTACATGTACGTCTCAAAACTCTGAGGTTGATAAGAAGCAAGACTAGAACAATCATCGCCATAAATATTGCGAGCACAGAGATGATGACTGTCTTGTTCATGATGCCGGTGGAACGTACGACGATTGAAGAACTCCCGTGGTCGGCTCTATTAGTCGCGACTGTAATTAGCTTTTAGAGGAAAAAGGTGTTGCGAGTTGAGAGATCAATTCGAGCAAGTTGGAGTTAGAGTTGGTTATGTCTAGAAAAGTGTACTGGATCCCAGGGCCTGCAGGCGATTCCGTCGGCCCCCGTTCTTTGAGACTAACGCCAAGCAAACAGACGGTCGTTCAAGTCAGCTCTCGAATTACATTGGCAAGTGTGGACGCCACGGTGCATAGCCGACAGCTTTACGCTGTATTCTGAGTAACAATTGACCCATCCAATCAGAACGCGCTTCGTGTTATGAGCAGGCCAGGGAGGTAACTGTGGCACAAAGCAAAGACTTTGTTATGATGCCTCTGGCATCATTAATACCCTCTGTCCCGATTCCAGTAGCTACGCTAGCCACGTACTTTTTGTTTGGGCCATAGAAATAGAACTTGAGATCACCTATCCAAAAGGGAAGCCACGTGAGGCTTACTGTTATCTACCGCTTTCAGTTTAGGGTCGACGCTATTAGCCTCTGTAGTCTACGCATCAATCACCAAACATAGCAAAAAGACTTCGCATGGGGGGAAAAAAAGAACCAAAGTCATATCATCAGCTCAAAGACTCGAACAGTAGGCGGCAGGCTGGGTGATGATGAAAGCAAACTAATCACTCGCTAGAACCAACAAGAAACTTCTGGAAGTAGCTGGTAAAGAAAGTTAACCAGGGCGATATTGACCAGGCGCACCACTGTCAGCTCGACGAGACTTGACGATTCTAGTCTGGGGTCTCGCACGTTTTAAATTGCTGAAACGGTGCAGATTGCATTGGAGAATCTTTATAGACTACAGCTTTGGTCTGCTGGTGTATTCTTTGGTCGATTTTACAGGGTTCAATCACTGATACCCTCACGTTTCGTGACACTAAGTCGAAGATTGAATGTGCTTCCTTTCCAAAGTATGTTAAGCTAGATACCCCCGGCCGTGGACCCGATTTACTCTATACAACCATTCCGGTAACGTCACCACTATGCTATGGCGGCAAGCGTGCGAATGACTTGGTGATTGTAATCGGGGATATATTGCAAGAAAGTTCGTGAAGGAGCAATAGAATTGCGAATTATGTTGGTGTCCCTATTGAAGGGTAGTTGGTCGGGACCGTGGGCTGACAAAAAGGTCGATTGACATATTTGAAATCCTGCGTAAGGTGTGAAAATGTGGTTCCAACCGTAGGTTGGGTAGGCCGCGACGGTCGTCAGCCCTGCGCGGCCCCTTGCCTCAAGGTCGATTTGGACTTCCAATCCGACAATAAGCCTCAACCTCAGATTGAGGGACTAAAGTCTTGTCCTATCGATCAAAGATCCTATGATAAAAAACAAAACTACAAAACAGTTAACGGCCCTACGAACTAGCGATATGAGCCAACTTCGTTATTAATTGATTCATAGTGCCCTTTCGACGCCACACAATCAGTATATGACGTTGCAAGATCCATACAATACCAATGATTCCCCAATCGTAATTGACAATCTCGGAGCATGCACGGGCTGAGATATATCGGTGGAGCAAGAGGCGCTCAACATAATGAAAGCCACTACCTATGTTTTTGGTGTTGCCAGAGGGTTCAGTCATTGTTAGTCGATCACGTTATCTTTTTCCCCAGGTTCCTATTCAGAAGGACTAGACCTTAGCGTCTATTAATTATTAATGAAGGCATGAAACCGTGCACTCGTTGTGCTCACCACTTGCCAAAACAAGCACTTGAGTCTTCTGATGATTTATGGAGTTGCTACTATGGAGAAAAAGCGGAAGAAGGATACGAATGCAAGTTGATGAAACAAAAACGCAAGAAATCCGGGTGGTCTGTGTTGACTCGTGAGTGAAACTGCTATTCTCGGTGGAGTTGTTGCTCTGATATGCCCGTCATCGAAGAGAAAACTCATTCTTGATCACTGCTGAAATGTGTTGCCACACGTATCGATAAATGGCGTCTAACTCAAACTGTCCCTATGATGATGACGTTAAAATATAAGGCTTCTATAATGCTTATAGGCTGGCTTGATTGCTTCAGCTTCTTATTGACATAAAATCGAGAAATACCACGTAATCTGAAGGTGTAGTCGTATCACCTTCGAGTATATAAACCCCAATTAAGTTCCTCTTTTATTGCTACTGGCGTGCATGAATATGAATCATTGCAATCTATGGTTCATTACAGCTCTGGTAACTTTTGTGACTTTCGTCGCTCCTACTGGGCGACAGAACGCCGTCTACTTTCCCAACTGGTATCACAACACTGCTTGCTTGTGTTTGTTTTGATGCTGATTTCATCCTCTAGGAGTATCTACAGTCGCGATTTCCATCCTCAAATGCTACCAGTCTCTACAATAACGCACATTCTGTACGCTTTTGTCAATATCAAACCTTCAGGAGAAGTGTGAGTTATTTCCCTCATCCTCTGGCCTCGGCTGACAACCCCCGTTGCTGCTCATTCAGGTTCTCCGCCGACACATATGCGGATTTGGAGATGCATTACTCAACTGATTGTATGGCTATTTCGATTTCCTTTCCAGAATGTTGTCACATGTCTTTCCGGTGCTAGAACTGACTGGTAGATTAGCCTGGGAAGACACAGGCATCAACGTCTACGGATGCGTAAAGCAACTTTTTATCTTGAAAAAGAAAAATCGAAAGCTCAGGGTCATGTTAAGCATTGGAGGTGCAACTTGGTCAACCCAATTTGCCACTGTTGCTAGTAACCCACAGAGCCGAGAGCTCTTCGCCGAATCTTCTGTGATATTGATGAAAGACTGGGGGTTTGACGGCATTGATATCGACTGGGAGTCTCCTCAGGACAAGGTGGAAGCTGCAAATTTTCTTCTCTTGCTCCAAGCCGTGCGACGTCGCCTTGATGCCTACGCTGCGGAGCATGCCCCCTCGTACCATTTTCAACTCAGCATTGCGTCGTCCGCCGGAAGTGAAAAATACAAGAGGCTTGACCTTAGGGCCATATCGGATATCGTCGACTGTTTTTATCTCATGGGATACGATTACTCCGGGGCATGGAGTAATGTTACCGGGCATCAGGCAAATCTTTATCCTAGCACCTTAGAAGCACAGTCGACACCTTTCTCGACAGACGTTGCTGTCTCGGACTACGTAGCCGCGGGTGTGCCTAGTCACAAGATCATACTGGGTATGCCGTTGTACGGTCGAAGCTTTTACAACACCACCGGCCTAGGCCAGCCGTTTTCAACGGTTGGGGCAGGATCATGGGAAGCTGGCGTGTGGGACTACAAGGTTTTACCACGACCTGGAGCCCAGGAGGTTTATGATGCGGCCGTAGGCTCATCGTACAGCTGGGACTCCCGTACAAGAGAACTGATCAGTTACGATAGTCCATCGTCAGTACGACACAAAGCTGCTTTCATCAAATCGAAGGGCTTGGGCGGAGCGATGTTTTGGGAGGTCAGTGCAGACAGAACAGGCAACGCTAGTCTTGTCAAAACGAGCTATGACTGTCTCACTAAAAACGGTGGCATTGACTCGGAAGAAAATCTGTTGGATTATGCCAACAGTCAATACGCCAACCTCGCAGGCGGAATAGTAACCGGTTCCGCGCGCGGTACATAGCTTGATGGATGGGGCGTAGGGCATGATTTGCGCCGTTTTGTGAAGCTTTAGATAATCAATCTATCAAAAACATGGCTGATGAGAATCTGCAACAAGTATTGTTTCTCAGTTAACATAGTTCAAGACGTCGGGAAGCAGGTCACTTCTATTCCCTGCCTTTCTTTTGTATCGGTGTTTTGTTTATCAGCCTGACGCGTCGATAAAACTGGCCGACTATCGAGCATCTTATCATTCAAATCGAGACTCGTATTAAGATGCGTCTATTCGTGTGCTCGATGGTGTCATTTTTTTCGGTCTCTTTTGCCTGGGTTATCGTCTACCTAAAACAGGCGCACCTCGGGCTATGCTGGTCATAAGGCACCTATTTGTGGTCTTGAAGAGAAAGCCTACTACTTGGATAACGGCTGCCCTGGCTTAGGGGTGGTCACTCAGTGCACCGTTCGTTTCGGCTTGTGGCGCTGATAGTTGAGTAGCCACCGCTCGTTATTCTAGTGAGAGAGCATAGGCGCACAGAGACATAACAGCAACGTCCTGCATTGGCTAGTGAACAAGCCTCAACAAGAGCTGTTAGTAAGAAAAACTGCTGGACATGAACATATAGTAACCTGGTTGGAGGACAGTACTTCATGTTCACTTCATGACTTCCTGCACACTGGAAGCTGAAGACAGCTACACTGTCCAAACAGTGTGCGATTCCGTAGTATTCGTCACTTTTTCCTTCATGGGGAAGAGACTGTGCCGATGTGCCCAACGGCGCGGAGCAAAGATTATCAAGATGCAGCTATAGTCGATACTGGATAGTCATGAGCATGGCTAATCAAAGTAGCCGAATGTGCCGGTTTAAAGAGCGCTAGCTAGTGGATAAATGGGACAATGTGCCGCTCGCGTTGGTGGATGCTACAACTGATCGCCCCTTCCGCAGATCGAGAACGTGTAATGCAAACCATGGCCAGTAAGCCGTTTCCGTCCACCATGCTAGGTATTGGAGCCTCCGGATGATCTTGTACACATCCCGAACGTTCGATGTGGTTCCAACCACAAGTTTAGTCCAGAGGATCTCGCAATGGTTGCATCTATGAACGGGTCTGATGGGACAATTGAAGATAGATCACCTTGATTACGTCTCGGATTACCGCGGGGTACTCGATAATTGTCGAATATGAATCCAGTGAGTTGTCCCATTCTTCATCAACACCATGTGGACAGATTTCGGCGCGTATGGTCGGCGGCATGGTCGGCTGGCATGCTTATTTTTCTTTTGCAAACTGTCGGAAGTGTAGTCAGGACTGACAGGCACATGGTCTAATGTATCTGGCTTTTGCTACGATCATGCAGAAATCAGCGAAGTGAATATGACATGTGTCAGTCCTCTACGCAGATTATTAAATTTCCATGCACGATAGTTGCCTGTGAACTACTCAGATCTAGTCCTCTGCAGCTGTGCTTTTGTGCTGCTATGGTCCGGTATGAGGATAGAAAGGGTACCACTAGAAGATTGGTGCTACAATGTAAATGAGGGATGTATTCAAATAACCCTCCTAAAAATTCGCGGACCTATTATGAATATAGTAAACGGAAGCAAGCCAAACTTGAAATCACTCGCGAAGCAGCAATTTGCGAGCTCGGGTTTAAGAGTACTGTGGGTGTCTTCTGTCCCTGTTCACTTCCACGTTCGCAATTTTGAAGAGGACCATGACTAAAGACCAGCGTTCCCGATCAAGAGTCTCTGATGTAGACTGTAGGGTACCCAATTATGTGATTTGGGCGCAAGTACCGCGGCTTGTTTTACTTGCAATGCTTGGGTCACTACAGCTAACAAGCCTTGGGGCCCCTGCGATTGATGCAGAAAGCTGTGCTACAGGCTGTATCAGTTTCTCGAAATGCCACGGCTAGTTTGCCTTCGTCGACTCACAGATCGATTCGGTAGTGTTCCCCGTCTAAGCATCGAAAAGAACTCTAACTCACGGTAACTCATGAGGGGCCGCCTTTCCAGATTTACGTTATTGGTACAGACAGTGGCCCAGTAGTGCTGATCCACCACCAAATTGTCACAAGGTCGAAAGCCGATGTTCAACACTACTCATTGTCAGCGTGATGAATGCTGCCCACGTCGCGAAACGACAGACCGTACCTATTTTCACGATTCCTGACAGGGAGACCTGGACGCTGTCTGCAGAGAACGGGACGCCGTTGGCGATCAGATGCTGAATGCCATCGAGCAGCTGCTCGATAGTCAGCATCGCTTCAAAATTTCTATATCTACGCTAGCTTACCTGGGACAAGGCGGACGCTAGTTCGACTTCTATCGTGAAGACAAGGTGCGTAATGTCCACTTCAAGATGTTCGTAAATGACGTAACTCTTCTTCTCGTTTAGAAATATGGCATGGATTGTGGCAATGCTAGGATGGGAAATGTGGTGGACGAGATTCAGATCGCCTAGTCGAGTCGAGCGTGAGACTGCGACTGTGCTGTTCTTACGATGCCGGACAAGGCCTATGGTGGCATTAGCGCAAATGATATTATAATAGTCCTCTAGGGAATCTGTTGTGTAAATCAAAACCAGGCGCTTGACGCGAGACGAGGGCATGTCGCCTTTGAAATGAGAAATATCCATATTCTTACTGCTCCAAATACTTGCGCTGATGGTACGGTTATAGTCGTGGCCATGTGATAACGTTCTAGTTCTATGTCCTTTGTTTCTTGTTGAGCCCTGCGTCATCAATCAGTAGCATATCAGTTGGCCTGACTCTCCAACTTCTTGTAAGGCTCCTGACATAACTTCGGCCTGTTTCCCGCTATCTGATTAAACTCTGTTCATCCTCTCGACAATCTTTGGGTTGTCTGTTTTGTTTTGTTGTTGTCACAATATCAAACTAGCGGTATGTAAATACGAGTGAATACGGCACAAATCCGTGCTTGCGTTAGTGGGTTCCGCTAAAGCAAAGACTGTCAGGGTTCCTTTTTCCAAGCTTCTCCACGGCTGAATCATTTGTGGAATCGTAGTAGACATCTTCTGACGCTGGGGTGACGTAAAGCAGTTGGGCAATCGCAGTGGCCAAAATGTAATTACTCACAAATCAATATAAACCCGTCAATAACTTACCAATTACAGAGTCAGTGATTTTCGCCGTAACCCATGGTTCAACCTCTCTGACAAACCTCTTCGTCTGCCATCGCCAGCATACATAGCATCAGATGGGGTCATGATGAAGACGTCTTATGACCTACATCGGGGCGCTTTGAATCACAGTAGTGATCATTCCATAGTCTGACGGATTCAACCTACTTAAGAAACCATCTGAGCAAGTAGGCATGTCACTTATGCCTCATACATTGAGCTGGGTATGCCATTTCTGCTCTCAGACATATTTGTCTGTTGTTACAAATCGCTGCCTATACGATGGTCACTATTGTTGCGTTAACAGAAAGGGTGCGAAAAGCAAGAGATGCGTGGACATCGTGGAGTATGGAAAGAACGGCATAGTTCGAGGCCGACCTCAATCTTTCCGTGGCTGCTGGCAGGATTGTACATACCCGCTACAGTGTAAAGAAAGTTCTGATGGGGGGTTATGGGACGATTGCACCTGAGTGATAGCAGGTTAATTGTGAGAACATGCGTTGATTGATTGTTATGAGTTTATGGATCAGGAATGAAAGTTATTCTATATGCTGCGAACACAAAAATATCATTTCTTGAGACACCGATTAGTTGTCTCAGTCTTGAAGTAAAGGAAACGTGGTTTGCATGTGTACTATTTTGAAATTGGGGTGCAGGATGGCGCCGTGATCTCGGCACGATCTCCTATGCAGGCTAAAGCTCACAAGCTCTAAACAGAGAGCTTGGTTTCTATTAAGAGATGCGTAACACACCATTCCTTGATTACTCAACGCCGTGAGTGACTCAAGCCAGGCGGGATACTTAGCGTCCTTCTACTATATCTGCTATTCAATAGATAGAACACTGGGTGCAATACTCGCAGCAGCAAAATGCGTTCTGTTCCTTGCCCGACGTTAGCCGCCTAGGACAGACTTACTGCCGCGCTCTGTGACACCTATGATGCATCACTAAAGTAGGGTGATCGAACCGGGGCGATTGATAGCGTGTCCAGACCTTCTAACAGTAGCGCCGAAAGGTTACATGAGGTTAACAAAGGTATAACAGAAGATGTTGACCGCATCGGTTATGCTTACACTTACTGCGCCCACAATATCAACTTGCTTCCAGAGTACTACTCGACGATCTCTGGCACTCGCTCTTTCTCCCTTAGAAATACGACTCAGATTCAGACGCAATTGACTAAGCCAGGACAGTCACCATTCCGAGCCTGGGCCACCAACAGTTCGAAAATCGCGCAAGACACGCAGACCCCTCCTACACCGGGTATCAATCTGGCTCGGAAACCAACGGAAACAGAGAAGCCCAAGATAACATCAAATAGCGCTGCGACGACCGCTACGCAGCCATCCGACTGAAAATGCTGTGCGCAGAAAGGTCGCGAGGCAGATCTCACTGACGACTTTCAGACTCAGGCAGAAGGATTCTGAGTCATCACGGGATCGTCAACGTTGAACCGGGGTTATATGGTCGATTGCTGTTATGACTGTCTCCGTTACGTCCTATCATTCGCTATCGCGGTTGAAGATCAGGGAAGTATAAGTAGTCTGCGGCTTGACGACGCCGGGCTGCGTTTCTCTCGACGCACCGTCCGCACAAGAATGACTCTTGGCATGGCCGATTTCGTATGTGACCTTCCAAGTTCGCCAGCCCAGCAGATGAACCGACTTTACGTCAGTCTCGGCGCCGTTGAGCAAGAGATCAAAATGCTCCAGGACAGGATGGAGGCACTGGAAAGAGAGCGACAGCGGCAAGACATCCTGATAGCACTTCAACACCAATATATCGAGGTTTTGGAGAAGGGCCTGGCATCGACGGCACCGATAAATCCGACGGAAGATAGCTATAGAGAGAGCCGTAGCACCACGTAGGTCGCCTAGTAGAGCCGCGGCTTCTAAAGTCACTTCTTCCCTGACCTCTTCCCTCCAATATACTATAATCAACCCGTATACTCAGCCAGGCTGATTGCATCTGATCTTGTTGCACAGTTGAGAGGAAAATACTGTGCATATTCAAGCCATCGTCCATGCGCCAGACGTGGTCCCCATCATCGCTCAACGAGCTTGCGTGTGGAGTGCCATCCTGAGCAGACTACTGCACACGCCAGGCTAACGAAAGCTTTACCGCCGCTGCTAGCGCGAAGACTGACAAAATGAATGGGCTAGACTCTATTGGTCAAAGGTGCAGCAGACCGGTCTTCCATGCCTTACAAATCAGCTGTTGGTTATATCTTGAGATGTCGTGAAAACTAGAATGACGTTGGTTTAACGTTATTAATATATTATTGGCCCACCTGACTTTGAGGCGCTGCAGCTGCCCCCGCTTCGATGAACGAGCAAATTGAGGGACCTGGACTGTGCTTCTCCTGAGCAAGCGACCATAACCTTTGGAGCTTCTTATTTGCCAGGCCGTCGCAGTGCAAGGGCGGACGACCAATCATCACCTGCAGTGTGCAGGAGCCACCAGCCCCATTTGGACGCGACATAACCACCTGCGAGCGCAACGCATATTCGCTTTAGCCGCTCTTCTACTTTCTTGGTGATTGTCACTCCGCAGTGCCCTGGCCTGTATGGATCATCTAATATGGGTCCATTGTGGAGCCATGTTTGGTGAGCCAACGAGCTTGATTAACAAGGAAGTAAAAGTAACAGCGTCGAAGCAGCGGCCGCCAGCAGCCTCAACCGGGAAACCGTGTTGGCCTTCCGGACCAAAGATTTCTCCCCCATTCGCGGTGCCCGTTTGGGCCTCCTACGACGGCAGATGGACGGACCATTTCCTCGATGCACACCTTTCAACACGGTTTTCTGAGGAGCCTTCTTTGCCGGCGTTGATTGACTTCTAATTCGTTTCCTTGATCGCTGACGTTGCGGGCACAAGTTCGACCCTCTTAGTGGGCTACTCGCTACAACCGCAGAGCGGCCTATTGACTGTCGGGCGGTCTGATTGCGGCTCGATCTGGAATTTCGCAAGGACTTCTGTCTGCGCGCGGCATTGCCGAAATATGCATACATGGCGAACTTTCAACAATACTTTCGAATATCAGCAACAGTTGCTTGCGGTGTGAGACGTGAACGCACAGCTCGCTTTCGAAAATGCTGGACCAGAGTGCATCTGTAGTGTGGCAAAGACTCATCCTAGTGAGGGCGACGAGGTTGTTCGATCGCCTTGTAGGCTGTCACGTACGATGGACCTCTTCGCAACGCTTCATGATTTGCTCGGACTAGATTGCGGCCGGAGGATCTTGTCGGACGTGCAGCTTTTCGTGGCATGCTCGTCTAGGCTCTTCCAGACGGTGCCAGTGACGATGACTTGCTGCTCGTCAGGATCCGAGTGGAGTCGCCGAACGCTTATCACAAGGTCATTCGCTTAGCGGTCCCATCGGTTGTCGCGCATCCCTGGTACCTCGAAAATCCATAATGAGGACGACAGACCGACCGAACGGTTGGCTTGACGAAATTCAATCATCTATTTGCCGAATCATCTTCGCAGAGCATTACGTTCGCGGTATCCGATTCGAGAAAGATGATACCATCAGCCTTCTTCTCCAACTAAATTGGGGATAAACGGAGTACAACATAACAAAACGTGCCAGGGTAAGATAACCTATCAACAAAGTAGGTAACATGGCTGCAGCAAGTAAGTTGAAGATGCCAGGGGCCACAACGCCTCGCTGCTAGACGGTCGACGAACGGCCGCCTGAGTAAAATTAGCCCCAGTGACTTTGCTTCATAAATTGCCTCCAGATGGGCCAGTCACCTAGCCATTGACCAGTCAGTACGGAGTTTCGTCGCATCTCAAAATCGCTTCAGTGCTCTAACCCAATGTTCGCAATGGATCTATTGATTGACTTTATCAAGTTCACATCATTACACTGTCAGCCTCCGTAAGTGTCCCTCAGACCTTCGTACGACATTGAGCTGACACTGCCGGTAGAATTAGCAATATCCGCCCGGCCGTAGGCAACCCAGCAGATGCATTTCCCGCGCCTGTTCGCGCACCGGTCGCAAGCATGATGCCAGACATAGCGGGCGAGATCGAGCGACCCCTGCCAAACAACTACTCTATCACCGGTCATCGCCGTGACGCTGATGTCGAGACACTTTTCCAGCTGCGAATCGAAGGGAAAGACGGACGACAAGCTTGGGTCCCTGAGAGCATCATTCAAAAGAATTCAGAACTGGCCCTTTTCGCCTACTGGGACAGTGTCGCGGATGGGCGTTTGGGCGCAATGGCCCACAAAGACCTTTGGCATCCGTTCAGGATCGAGGGTCATAGAAAGACTCACAGGGGTAGTCAGCTATTGGTTTACTGGGTGGGGTCACCTGAGCGGTCTTGGCAATACGAGAGAGTCATTAGGAAGGCTGGTCCCAAGCTCGTTGAGGACTACTGGGTTACCATACGGCAACATCAGAAACAGGACCAAAATATCCTGTGTGCGAGAAAATCAGCTCGTCGTCGACAAAGGAACCGTAAGATGTGTCAGAACCATGCAAGGTCAAACAGAATAACCAAGAAGTATGCGTACTCAAGGCAATCGAGGCAGTTGACACAGGGCGGATAAGCTTATGCAATCTCGTGGAGGAAACTGTGTTTCTTGCGTTCATAAGCAGGAAGAACACCGCCATAAGCTGGTATCCAGGCACTGCACCATTCCGATAGCAATGCTGCCATCGCGGGTTTCTGATTGCACCTGCCGCCTCAGTCGTAATCACCACAGACTCTCTTCTATGTTTACACCGTCACACTTATGCCAAGCTTGGCAAGGTGACCAAGGCTTTCCGTGCAAGCGCTAGCGGCATATCTGTCCGCATTCTATGTAGTTGGTGGTTTATCTCATCACAAGTACGATTATACTGCTCAGCATCAAATCTATTAGAGACATGTGACGGCAACACCGCATTCTTGTATTTCGCATAGAGTTACTTGCACTTGTCGTAGCATGGTTCTGCGTCTCAAGGGGCATTGTTTCGAAGGTCATAGGTCTCTTCCTTTGTATACTGGGCGACAGAGTCGAAGTCGGCGTCTGGTAATTTGTATCGATGTCGTCGACCATGAAACTTCGAATAAAGTCTTGCAGCGACTTTGCGTGACCTAAATGCCTCAAACTAATCAAACGCCCATCCTAGCACTGTTGAGGAATTCAGTTCGTATGAGTGACAGCAGTTATAGCCCCAGACGAATCTATCATGTCATAGCCTACTTATCTATAATGTCAGCTGTGATGCTGTAAGGGATAGAAGCGGTTGCATAAAGCAAGAAGCGGAGCGGCCTTACTCTTAGAGTAGTCAGATAGAACTAGAACGTTTCCTAGATTATAGTTTGATAAAGGTTTTTCTTAAGATAAGGACTACAATGAATAACTGTACAAGTTTTAGCGCCTTGGGAAATGGGGCTTGGCAGTGCTACAGTGCTATTTCATCTCTTCTTCTCTTCCTAGGAGAGCCTATAAGTCTCATGGCAACATGGAGGATTAAAACACGGCCCTGGATATTGTATTGATTTTTCGGGCTTTCAATACCCATTGTCGTCAGCGAAAGTTGCTCAACGGCATACGCGGCTTTGTTCTCATGTCGACTACCGGCGGTGGTTCGTCAGCCAGCACCTCTGATGGCGCGCGGAATGGAGCAGCTGACGAGCCAGGCAACTCAAACGCTGTCGATGGGGGATTCTCAACACCATGTTTCCTCCCTTGCTGGTCCGTCGGCTGTTCCAGGTAGTGATAGTAGTGATGAATGTGATCATGGTTATGATAGTGATGTATGACAACAACCTGCTCTTTCCTCCGTGAGCGGCATCGCCTGCATATGCCACTGAGAGGTTCTGAGCCAGGGTGAATTGGATGTTTCCTGTGATAAGATTCAGACCGCGCCCTGTGGCATACGGCACAGCTGTGCTGTAACGACATGTTCTCGGCTGCTTTGGTAGACAAGTAATGGTTGCTGGAATTTGGTTCTGTAGTCATTGTAGAAAGGCCACTAATATAGGCGTCACGAGTAGGTTATCGCATCACTTAATGGTTCATGAACAACCGTCGCGGATATCGTGAAGCGCGTCATAGGCTTAGTCTGATGACAGAAGGCATGAATTGAGAGGAATTTACGAGATTACGATTGACTAAGCAGTTCAGCTCAAATCACGTAAATAGACACGAGCCAATACATGAGGGATGGTGAGCAACAATATACTTAAACACCTGAGTGTCGTCTACAACAACTGCAATAATATCCAGTAATTGTTGCAATGGAACAAAGATCTCCCCTTCACCCTGTGCGAGCACTCTTGATCATTACTGCAAGTCTTTACATTATCGATGGTGTTGTACATCTTGTTCTGCCCACCATGCAACTGGTGACAATCTTCGCCTTAGTATTGGTGTTGGCAAAGCCGGAAAACCGCAATGACTTATTTCAATCAGCATCGTTTTCTGAACCACTCCGACGACTACTATCGGTTTTCGCCTCCTTCGCCTCATTCTGCGATATGAAAGAGTTCGTCATTACCTTTTTTCGCCAGCGAGCCCATGTACAGCCACTGCAGATGCGAGACACTGCACCTCCTGATAACCTTGACCCAGTACCTACGTAGCTTAGCAAAGATGTCACAGTACCAAAATACTTAATGAATTTGTTGCAGGTTCAAATCAAAGTCAAGGAGGGTTGATTGAGCGCCACGCCTTGTCTTCAAAGTGATCAATGAGCTCAGTAGCCGGCAGTGGCCTCTGCTAGACCGTCCGATCAACCCACATGAAGAAACCTGTTATTCAGCTATTGCTTCGCGCGTGATCCAAGCGTTATCTTGTCTTTGAAGCCGGCTAGGCATGCTTTCTCCAGTCCCACGTCCTATGCTTTTCACGTCCAATGCTAAAGCGAATAATCGTTTCTAGTTAGACAGGAACGCTGACATCCTAACCTCAATGCCTTTTTCCTATCAATAATAAGTAGCAATATTGTGCAGTATGGGATGGGTTGCTTGATGCGCCAGTTTGCTACGTTGGGCGCGGATATGCCTAAGCCGCATAAACACCCTCCCGTCCCCGTAGTAATTTTCCAACACAGGGCAAAGAATACATCGTAAGCGTGTCACTCGATTCTTCTTCCCTACTACCTCGAACTGATCAACAGAGCGTTGCAAGCAACTAGGTGGTAGTACGACTCTCCATGAAATCATTTTCTACATCAGAGTCGATCTTGCCAGCTCGTCTCATGAAAAAGAGTTTCAGTCAGCTTTAATGCGCTCGATTCTGGCTGATATGAAGCTGACATGAAAATCCTTTCCTAGAACCTTATTTCTATTAGCGTCCTAGATCAGTTCTTAGACTTTGTACATGTTTGGCAACATTACTGTACGATTCAAATATATATAATAGGTGAACAACGAGATCGTGCGAACGACATGATGACGTGTCTGACGAGATCCTTCGCACTAATTAGTCAACATCGAGGAGAGGTGGAAAGTGATTCAATGATGTCATCAGTTGATACAAAGGTGTTTCTCCGCTTTGCGTACCCTGTGTCATCATAGATGCCACTTTCTGTTGTTTGACAGGCTTCATTGCTTGCACTAGCGCACTCAGACGTCCTGTTAGTCATTATGAACCACGTCAAAAAACGTGATTGGTACTCTCTGGAATTTTTATGCACAGAATCGAGCGATGGGGCGTGGCAATTGCTTACGCCATTCTTGGAATAGATAGCCTAGGGTTCCTCCCGTTTGGTCTTCGGCTTACGCCTCTCAAGTCTACATAACGCTGAACGGCTACGATGTTATCCGCGTGGAACCATGAATATATGTAGTTCTTCAAACACCGCGACATCAGCTGCAAGTAGGTTCTCTCAGCTTTGGGTCCTGAATTTATTCCCGAAACTAAAAAGCCAAGACAGTAGCGTGTTCCAGTCGAGGGGCTTATGTGCCCAATTTTGCGATACTTGGGCTTTCGCCATTTTGCAACAATCCCAATGCTGGTGTTCCAGTGAGTCTCCCGTCTCGGGACTAACGGAGGCATCGTCATGCGACTCCCCATGTCCCGGGTACCCGTATGAGACTTGTGGGGGCAAAGGCCTTTTCAGCTACGTAGCGCTTCACAGAGTCGCCTCGCCCGATGATAGCATCACCTCAACGGCCAGTATTCCGAGGCAAACTTCGGTGGAGACGTTGTATGAGACCCGAATTACTGAAGACACACTCATCAAGACAGTAACACAGACGGTCACCGTCACTAAAGGCGACATTGAAGTTCCGTCAGACGCCCCGAATATCACGACAACTGCCCTTTCATCGACAGGATCAGCAGCGCCAGCTTCTAGTGAGAAGCTCAACCGAACACAAATTGCCGGCATAATTGGGGGAGCCCTCGCCACAACGTTGATAGTGTTAGTCATTGGTGTATGGAGCCTTCATCGGCGGCGGACACCTTTGAAGCAAGATGACTTGAACACAGGCTCCGTCAGCGAGCTCACACATTTTCCTGGCAGACTTGGGGTACTGCGTATTACCAATCCGGACTAAGGCCTGACTGGGCATGAACTACTTCAACGGTAGCACTTAGACGATGGACTGCCATGACTGTCTCATCCGAACTTGGAATTTTTATACTTGGTCACGAAATCAACGAACCCTGTTGACTCTACGACAGGCACCTATCAGACATGTCTCACGGCTAGCTTGTTATTGTACATTTTGGAGTGTATCAGCTCGGTCTGCATTTACTTTGTTTGATCACTCAACCAGGAGGTTACATTGCATCACGCTTTTAGTGATTATTATCATATCCACAGGCGAGTCACGTTACTACCCATTGTAATGCGGCCTCGGATTGGTTTCGGTTGTTAATCAACTTTCGTTAAGCATGGAACACTACGGAATCAAGCATAGGCAGCGACTGAATCTTCTCTCGTGTGTAACCTTGAAGTAGTGACAACAGCTGGCACAGAGTATCTCAATCGGTCTCATCACACGTAAGAGAAGAGCATTCCGTCTTGACAACGAAAAGTCATACATCGGGGTCCCGATATCAGTTACTGCCCGACGGGATACGGAATGTTTACTACAGTATGCCCCTCCAGAACAGCGGGAAAGCCAAGAGTGTGTGGACATACTGGGTTCAGGCCGAGAGCAAGGTCTACAGTACATGTTTCATCGTAACCAAACTGACAATCATTCCCCTGCGGAATGTTGTAGAGTTGGTAGTTTTTTGCCACCCAACTAGTAGGCTGAGACAAACATTTACCCAAATACGTCATGCTGTTTGATGCAGACAGTGGCAGCTTACCATGCAAGAGGAGATGAACGCACTCCTCCACGTCCACAAACTCGTAGTCCATTTGAACCCCACCTCCAGCAGCCGGTGCTTCTAGCGCGGACTTTCCCGTCACCAGATAGTTCCACGCATCGTAGCTAATATCATACGATCCCTGGGACTTATCAACCTTCAATAGATAGAGGCTTCGAACACCATGCGACATCTTAACACAGATCGCATCACAGTCGACCTCGCTCGGCCAGTACGCTACACGATTGTGGTTTATTTTGCATCCTAGGACTCCAACAGAAGACCCATACAGGGCGTGAGGCTTCATTAATAGTTTATGAGCCCTAGTCACGGCGACTAGAATGGCCGAGAGAATGACGATCAACCGGAAAAGCATCTTTGTGGGAGACTGGGTATCCGATGGGGCTTGAGTCTTTTATGTTTCGGGCGCTCATTCTAGTAGATCATAAGTTTTGTAAGGGATTAGGCATTCATTTGAGGTGGCTCGACTTTGCAACATGTTTTGAAACTCGAATTTTCAGCTTTGGCGCGTTCTCGTCATTGATTTTGCTATACCCTGTGAGCTCAGGCGCATTCTCACGTACCTAGTCATACTAAGAATTCTTTGGCGAGAGTTACACCTTATCAGACTGCTGGTCATATGATTATGGCCATACCTAGTGATTTGTTGAGCCGGTGTTTTCTCTCGTATAGTACCTGAACATTTGACACCTGGCGCTGATGTGCTGTTGCGACGGGAATAGAGTGCGAGAATGCTACAAGTACATGCACAAATAATTACCTAGTTTAGCGGGCTTCTCCCACGATACAGTCGCACAGCTCAAGATCCGATGACAAGACAACTATGGCACGTCGAATGACGTTGGAAAGCTTAGTTTAATGTAAGTACGGATGTTATGAATACACCTCACTAGCGCGAGTGAACTGGAACGAGGAGCACTCATGTTGGCTTTCTTTACGTTTCTCTTTCGCTTCTCTTCCTTGTTCATTTTGTCACACATTACGTAGACTACGCCGTTGTTTTGAGCTGCATTAGATTGGATAACGATTTATCCGTATCCTTCGCATCTCGTACTCTCTCCTATGTACCCCTTTTGTCCGTTGCCTGGCCGGGCGGGAAAAGCCTGCAGGGTTTACACAGCCGTGATAGCCTCTTCTTGTTAGGCTGAGGGACTCATAGCGTGGCGAGCCTGGCCGTTGGAAAACGTCTCACAGCTGAGGCACGGAGTCTCGATAAGCCGATGGGTGTGCTCGGCCTCCACACTGAAAAGCTCTCCGCGTTTACACAATGCGCCTCAGAACCATGTCGAATACATTCGTTACTAAGCCAGGCTAGACCACGAGTAGCTCGATAGAGCTCCTGGGCCGTCGGGACGACACGTGCATAGCTGCGCAGGAACCGCTACGTAAACTATTGAGCATCTACGTATGTGGTTTGATTGTGTCCCTCGCGCGATGAGCCGGCTACCGCTTCGACCGGAGCGACGCCTGGTCAACCCTCTGCTAGAACTACGTAACACTCGGCCGCACGGCTGTCAAAGACCAAAACAGATCACTGTCCATATTAGCAGCGACGGAAAGACATATCCAGCAATATATCGAGTGAGTATTTGTATATCTCATGCGTGTGCTGACGCAGGGCGACGGTTGGACGACTAACGTGTCGCGTTCAAGATATCGACTCAATTTGACAGTTCTTGCGTCAAGAAGACTGAACAGGAGGCATAGATGAGATGGACTAGCACCAGCCTTACTGGGCAAGGTGGACACGCTTAATAACACGCCATCAGTCCACTCCACTCAACAGCCACAAGGTTCATGGAGTCAACTAGAACTTGTGGGTGATGAAATACCATCTAGAACTATTTCATCGTACGGTCTTGCCGTTTTATGAGAGACGCAGGGGCTTACTGGTGATGCATTCTAGCATTGTTGTGACATCTTCGTGCAAGATAAGCCAGTCGACCTCTTTCAATCGGGCCAATTTATAATGCGTTGCATAGGCACCAACTACAATAATCCCCTGGTACTCGACATCCGATCCAGGTCGCTGAAGTACACGGTAGCCGTTGTGGAAAACGCGGCCGATGGCGAGATAAGCGCTCTGTAGATGTATCCCATCCTCGATGCTTATCCAACCATTGCTTTCGAGCAACCTGTCCAGCGTATGTTCAGCCAATCTCCAAGGCTCGAGTGTGGGGCCCGGGCAGTAGTCGTTTAAAAGGTGGAGGCTGAATTCGGTACTGTTGCGACATATTCCGATGACCAGTAAGCAGTCGAATCGATTTTTGGCCAGAATGCGTCTCGCCTCATATGCTGCGTTAGGATTCCAGAATCGGGTGATCGGCGTCAGAGCAAACCAGATCTCATCTTCCATCACGTCCGTGTCCTTGAGCAGAAGGAAGTCGTCCACTTCCGGGCAGTCGAGTTGTGGGGCGGGCTTCTGATGTCCCATACACTCAATGACATGCCTTGGTTCCGCAAGTCTGATCAATGTCGGGTCGATGCCAGTAAGATTTGGTTCAATATGGAACTTGGATCGAATTTGAGGTGCATCATGGCCTGCTCTTGGTGATCTTCGACGTCTTACAAGTTCTCGTGACGGCATGGGCGCTTCTAGTCGCGGAACCATTCGCTGTTCATTTGGTCGCAGGAACGATGGCGGAGGAAAGGTTTCTTCATGGCGCTCAAGGGGTGCCTGCGCTCTTTGAAGTCGCCGTGCCTCCGTTAGAACTTTGGCAAATGAAACCATGTTGTTTCTCAATGCTACGCGATGTGTGTTGTCGCCTGTCAAGATGGTCGACCTATGGTCCTCAGACTCGTTTTGTATGGCTACGTTCGTTAGACATTCTTATCCGATGGACGTGGCGCCTACTCCGGCGACTTAATTGGCTGAATGGCACGACTTTATGCAGTTACAGGCTCCAGCCTAAGCAACCTTCAGGTGTCTTCGCGTTCTCGTGCAGAAAGGTGAACGATGCAGTCTCCCAGCCTGAATCCGGGCAGCACTGGGTGGAAATAATGGTCAAGTCTTAGTCCTCCAGACACTGTCAGTCAATCAATTCTCGCCTTTGCATTCGACCGATAAGCAGTGAGAGAGTTGCAGACTTTCGTTGATACTGTGCTACGCATGTTATTTCTGTTAACGCCATTTAGCGGCACCAAGAATAACTCCCAAAACATCAATGCACGAGGCATGTGGCAGCTAACGTAACCGCAAATGATTGAGAGCGTCATCGTAGTAAAGTCAGCAATCCAGATCTGCTTACTTCGGACGTCAAGAGCAGTCAGTGGTGGGCTGTTAAGAGTACGCTTTTCATACGAGACATCCTTGCGCATGGGCAAAGTTAACGTCAGCCTTGAATCAGTATGTTCTCTTGAAATGTTGCTAGTTAGATCATGACTGGAAAACAAGCTGTTCGTCAAACAAAACTTGGGCGCGTAAGCCGGCGGCGTGGGCTATGCTACTGTCCGGCCATCTTGGCATCTAGGCTCTATGTTGTTTTCTCCTTCCATCGTTGAATTGGGGCAAATACAAAGTATACCCGCAGGTTTCATCGTGGCATTACTCAAACTGCGGAGTTTTGTTTCTGAGAGAAACAGTAATACCACCTGTTAAAGATCCAACTTGGTGCCCAAACGCGATAAATATAGCTTACTATCAGAAAATTGTAGCTGGCAAGAACCTAGTTTGCCATCATGCTTGAAACGACGTACCATTTGACGTGATTCCGTGAAAACGACTTTTGAATCCCTTGACACATTCCTTCCAGAATATATATGGAGCAGGCTGGTAATAGTAACAATATACTACATCACCTCGTCCCAATCAATGAAGCTCGTTAGGCGATGTCCCCAATCACAAGCCCAGTAACTTCCTCACTGCCATGGTAGCACTTGAGGAACAGTGAATTTTACGACATATGTTATCGCCGCCAGCTATGATAGATCGACGACACGTCCATCTTGACTCTGCACTACGTACACCCCATCTGCTGCGGTGGGCTTTGAGTGGCTAGTCCCTCTTCCTCACCCATGTTAGTATCATGTTAGTATATTCACTATTCTGTCACTGTTATGGAAAGACTGGTTATGACAGCCATCGAACTCGTTTCCTCCCGAAGTAACCGCTTTCTGCTTCACGTCTCGAAAACGGGCTTTCTTGTTGCTGACGCGCCACCTTAACTGCGATCGTTGTTATTCTGAAACTATTTGGGTCATCAAAACGCCTAGATCTACAGGCGCTAGGGGAAAAGGGAGCAATAAAGAAAACATGTGAAGGCCACCATGTGAACACCAGATTTGAACTGACTTGTTGTCCTTTGCTCATATACCAGATTCCCGAACCACGACTTCTACATCACTATACACTCTTTTTTTCATTGCAGCCTGAGCTCAGTTTCCCACCTACAACTATGCGGAAGGTGCTCAAACGAGATGCTACTGAGCTTGGGAGCCCCGACGAGGTGCCCATCGCGAAAAGGCAGAGGGTATCTCTCTCCAGAACGCATGAGCTAAATGTCGAGTACTCTCAAGATATCCTCAAATACATGAAGCACATAGAGGCATGTACTTCAGAAGTTCAGATAACCTGACACTCAGGTCGGTTCCGCTAAACTGACAAACGCCAAGGCCCAGACGATGCCCGACATGAGCCGCTTCCCGGCTGGGATAAAAGAAATGAGACCGGACATCGTCCGATATCTCCAAGTGGCTCATGCTATGCTTGGCCTACTTCCAGAAACGCTGTTTTTATCGGTCAACATTGTCGACAGGTTCTGCTGTGAACAAAGCTTCTGTGGGAAGGCATACTACAAGTTGATCAGCTGTACTGCCTTATGGATTGCATCCAAGTACATTGAAGAAAAAGAGCGGGTACCATCTCTTCAGCGGCTTATGTGGTTCATTCCCGAAGGGTGTTATCGAGAAAAGAGACTCTTCGTTCGGTTAGAAATGGACATTCTTACTGAACTGAAGTGGCGCGTCAACCACCCAACCCCATATTTCTTCATTCAGCTTCTTGAGATGGACGACGATAACGAAGCTGCAGTGAGGGAGTTGGCAGTGGATATTTGCAAAGCCAACTTGGCTAATAACGATCTGATAGGCGCTAGGTCATCTGTTCTGGCTCGTCAATGTTTGCTATTTGCCGGCGATGGCTTGCTCAGCGTCAATGGTCAGTCTGGCCGCTGATTCGGTCGGCTAACTCCTGAGAATGGCAGCAAGTAGTCTCCGATTGAATAAAGTTCGGTCTCAGTCGGGAGCTGCTGGTTAGCTCTAGTGTTGATTCAGCCTTACTTCAGAGGCAATGAGAATGTCTGCTATGTCAAGGCGTTGTTAAGAAAAACACTTTTGTTCATTAGTACTGAAACATATTTGTGACATGGTGATTCATTTCAAGCCCTCAAACGTTAGCTTTGGGCATCATCTATGAGAAATCAGCCATTCTTTTGACTAAAACCTCAATTTATTTCACAGTTTCTCCACTTGCCGTGATGAATCAAGGAGAGTTAGGAAGTATGGCAGTGCCGGAAATGGATGAGAAGGATGCCGATTCAGTTAGCTCGGTCGACCACATCGATTGATCTGGTCGGTGTATCTGGAGTCCTACGCTAAGTTGTCGACCCATGATCAGTCCTCGCTGTGATTGCGAGCAAATGTGCTAATTGATTCGCGACGATCAGGGATAGATTAGGGTCACCTGCCAGTATCAAGCTCTCCATCAAGTAGAACACATTGCGTAAGGCTGTGCTGGAGTATCGGTTCGTCAACTTTGACAATGTGGGCTTCGGCGTTGTGATCGCCCCTGGCTACTGACTTATTGGTTGTTAACTGGAGTTTGAGACGTATTGGTACGATCAGCTGAACCTCGCCGTCAATCATTGCCTTCTGCCTTAAAGGCCTGAATGGTCTGCTTCGGCTGTTCCATGAACCATGAGTGCTCGCCCCGTTCTCGGAGCTAAAATCTATTCGTACAGCCAACGGCTGACACACTCAAGAATATGCCCATGAGAGGCGAAGAGGCAACTTCAACTTTCAACCGCTGACTGTGAGATGAACCTCAACCAGATTAGGGGGACGAGAGATCACCATTTTACCCAAGAAAAGGGATTTACATTGCTAGAACATGGATAAATTCACGACGGCGTGGTCTTCTTTCGTTTCGATAATGCGTCCAAAGTCTACTAAGACTATTCGTAGGTAGTGGGCATCTCCACACACCATGAAGTGTAGGGGCCACGTGATACACTGATGTCGGCCAACGCAAACTGCACGGGATGAGTTTGTAACATAACAGGTCAAAAGTATCGATTGCTCCAGGTATCAGTAGTGAGTCACCCATAACGTCCCGCCGCTGTTCGTGATCGTTTCATGAGGTGATAGGGAATAATCAGATCAATCATCGAATGTCATGTTACGTTGACACTAACTAACGAGCTACGATAACAGATCACGCTTGAGCCTCTGCAAACTGACGTCTCGAGACTTATTCTAAAGGCTGACTAGTCGGTCTAGACCCAAGAGGTAGCGCGAAGTGTGTGCTGGCGCCTCTGGAAAAAGAAGCTAAGCGGTGCAAGATGCCCTATACTGTCTAGCTCTCACACACCGGAATTGGGATGAGTTAATGTACTGTATCATCAGCTTCCATATCATTACTGCTGTGATTATCACTTCATGTGCTCTCCTACTGTGCTCAATATCACTTCTGTCTCGTTCAAGGCCCCTCTGAGGCTGTGCCGTACCCTTCGCTGTATGCGAGATCTTCGTCGGTACCCTTGTTTGTTTTCGCCCAACAGCTTATGCTCCTGAAAGTGGTGCCTTTCTCAACGTTCCTGAGCGCGTGATCTGAAACATCGATGTTATGTAAATCTCATCTCTGAAACTGAATGGCAATGGTTTCAGACTGTCGAGCCGACAGGCCAACCCCTAGTATTTTCGCTATTCCATACGAAGCTTGGGTGATATATCAATGGGCTGTCGGCTTCCATTGAAAACCATCAGAAGTTCCTATCATCTCACGATAAATATGACTCGTGTTTCACCAGAGATGAGAAAGAAAAGGAATCGAGATGCTCAGGCCAAGCACCGAAAGAAGAAACAGGAGGAAGCTGAACGCCTCCAATCAGAAGTGGATCATCTCCGGAGGAAAATGCGGGAAGTCCGCGAAGCCACAGCAAGCAACGACATGCAGCGATTGAAGTATGTTGTGCTAGGTGAGACGCGGCCTTCGACGCCTCAGCCCGATGCGTCAGGCACAGTCGAGTTAGGCACGCCAATCACTGACACAGGGTACACCGAGTCGTCCGATCCTTTCCCGATGTCATCTACCACTCCCTACTGGGACTGCAGCACACTCGACTGTACGCTCCCCCCCCCCAGAATACAACATTTACCCCAATTCCGTGTGTCAAACACCATTTGCGGAAGGCTACAGCCAAATGCTGCCATGGAATTTGATTCCCTCGGTTCCGGCATTGCCCGGCATTGAGATGCCAGGATTGCTCGACATGTCATCATGGCTCGATCCGCAGCTGCTAATCTCATGATCACTATACGTATACCCTCGAGGGGAAGAATACTTCTCATCTGCATAATAGAACTTTTCATACAATGAAACATCTCGTGACTTCTGCATGTTGAAGAAAGGCCATTGCATGTCCTTAGGAACATTCCGTCTTGTGGCCACTGTTGTGTACCAATGCTATTGTGCAAGGCTGAACGCGGGTCTAAAAACCACAAGACTCAAATCACCCACATTCGATGTCAATCTTCATGTTCAGAATTTTAGATACAAATGGGCAAGTGGGCTTTGTACGTCCGATAACCTTCGACTAACCGCCTGTGTACATTTGAGTCCAAGTACAGATGTCTTTTCAACTGAATGAATGGACAAAGTCATTCTTGGAGAGGCTGACAGGGAACTGTCACCCCCCCAATTAAGTCAGATGAATTTAGGGCCTATTCAGTGTATTCTTACAGCCAATCACACGTAACCTTGTGTTTCCTTTGAAGGGGTTTCGGTTTAACGCGACGTAGAGTGCAAGATCAGATGCTTACATCATTTAGTTCCACCATTGAAGGTTCTCTTTGCTTGTCTTCTGCCACGTACGCGATGGTGGGAGACGAAGAGTGCTAGACACAGATCCACACCAAGGAGGAGACAACGGATAAGACTCCCGCTAAATACGATGTTGCCGCATCTTGGACTTCTTGATGTCGGGAGGGGAAAGAGACGTGCTTAGAAGCAATCCTTCCTTATCAATGCTCAACAAAGATGCAGACCCATGAGTTGTGTAGATATATCTGGTTGAAAAGACCCTACTTTGACCTATCTCAGAAGCCGTAGCTATGGGGACTTGTGGTGAAGGTAATTGGAGGTCATTATATGTGGTAATACGATCACCCCTTCACATGTTGACTCTTGCTGAGGAACAACAGCAGATGATCTTTCAGGCGGACCAATGGCACAAGACAACCACGATGTACGAAGTCTTACGACCTCTATGTCAAAGTTTGCCGAAACGCACATTCCGTTATGTAACTTTGAACGATGTCACCACGTTGGGATGGGATTGAATTACGAGATATGGACCGATGATTGTGCTTATGACTCCTACCCCGTCGGTTCTCTTCGCCAGTCACACGTGGGCGAGGCTACGCCTTGCCAGCAATAATCAAAGAGCGCCCTGAGTGAAAGAGATGTTATGAAACTTCATTGTCAGTATCCGGTTAAAGGCTTCTTTGCTCACAGGACTGGAGAATCCATCGAGGTGATGTTCGCGACTTGCATTATAAATTTACCCCCGCGCAAAATAACTGGTCATGGGAAACTCTAATTGTGGCAGTGCTGATTGATATCCTACATCATCTTTTGGCTGTCGTAGTGTGGCATCTGACTCCGAGTTTTACTGATCATCTCCTGACCGACATTCATAACTATGTATAATCACGAAACCTTCGAAGATATCCTCAACGACGAGCTTGCATCGAAGCAGCTGCTGCAAGAGGCACTGCAGGCAGCTGAAGAGAAACAGAGTTTGTGGAAGAGATTGTGCCTTTCTAGTATAATACTGAACATTGGGATAATCGAGCTATTGCATCGGATCTGAATTACCAAATACCATAGTACCTAGCCTAATGTACGTTGTTGGTTGTGATTATATTCACCTCGAGGCCTTGCCAAGCTTGTCATGAACACTCGGAGTTCAGTATATAAGCAAACAAAAGTCGGCTACATTCTGTAACAAAAATGCGGGTTCTCACCATATTCAATGCCATCATTTGGCTAGGATTCCTTTGGTTCTTCCTGTTCCACGTCAATCCCGGCCCACACACTCGACGAAGCTGTTCTATGTTAAACGTTCCCAGCTCCATATCGATTTATCATGTCTCTGTGCATGCTCGTTAACAGTCGTGTAGGTCACCACACGCATCTCGCCCTCTGCATTGGTGGGCTGTCCAAGACCATCCCGCTCGAGCTTGCGAAGAACAAAAGTGGAAAGAAAAGAGGCCGAGTTGTCAATAGTGATTGGATATGCGGGTACCGTTGCCGGCCTCGTTCATCAACTGACCATTGTCCAATGCACTCCACTCATGTGCCATGATGCATACGTTAGGAATTCCTGGTCCTTGCTCAAGCGCACCAGCACCTCGCGAACAAAGGCCGATCTGCGCAGGGGCAAGAACAGCAAGGCCAAACATCTTTGCCCCTGATCGGTGTGTATCCACAGCGTACAGACGGCCTCGAAACCAACAGTGTCTTCCAGCGCTTGATGAGCGTTGGGCATAGAAGCACGCAATGGCCTGTTTCTTGTCCTTCCCATTTTGGATTGGGCAAACAATCCTTGCCTGGTCTACTCCGGGGACGCTTCCCCGGCGATAGCGGCCCAGGCTTCCACTCTCGGCCTCAAATATTTGAGGCCACATCGCCGCCACGCCAGGGAGAAGCTGGGTAGACCGCCAAGGCTAGCACGATGCCCCACGCCGCGCGCCAGCCCACCATAGTAAACAGGTTCTCTAGTTTTCTGTCACGCCCGCAATATTTGCTTGGATGATTGATCTTGTAGAAGACGACCTGACTTGTGCGCTTTCCTTCGTCGCGGGCGCCTCTGGTCATGGAACGGGGAGAGGCTAGGCAGGGTTATCCGGAAGCAGAGAGACGAAATCGTGCCAGAAGCACACCTCATTACACACTATGGCACTTATGCGTTGATAGAGACACTTGGACGAATTCTTACTGACCGTCGTTGATGGCCAAAAACATACGTATCATTCCGTTATTCTACGCCAATGCCTGCGTGTAATTTCAGGCCTTGCTTGTCACCAATCCCCCATGCTAGTAGTATCGCTTTCTTGACTCACTCCCGTTGACCCGTTTGCCGGACTCGAGGCTGTTTTCGCAGAGTACGTCCGTTATAATATTGGACTTGCGGGCTTTCGAGATTCCCGATGACTGCGTCTCATGCTGCTTTCCACCAATGATCTTCGGCAGAACCTTTGCATTGCTATATGCGCTCCTTTATATCCCTAAAAATCGATTCCGAGCGCACCAACAACACCGTGTGCCCCGCTGAGGTTCTGCGGCATCGTCGAGCTAAGAGGTGGTGCCCGATGCGCATCTATACACAGCTTGCATGCTTCCGGGTGCAGAAATTCTGCATGGTGTTCGTTGCACCCGAGGATAGACCATCCCTCGCCGTCTTGAATGGTCCTGTGATCGCATCTCGCGTTCCCATCGTCGCAAAGCCCATCATTGCCGACTGTCTCCTCGACCAATGCCATAGCCGAGGCTTGATGGCGACGTCGTTTGCCCGGCATCCCATGCATGTATCCGGCCTGCCTCTTCGTTGGAGGGGTGGGGATGGACGCAGGTGGCGCTAGACAAGAAGGGTTATGTTTTTCGGTGTCCAGAGCCAAGTCATCAGCGTGGCCTACTTCCATGAAGATACCTGAACAAGGCCGTGTTGAAGCAAGTGGCTTGGGCGACGCGCAATCCGAGGGAGCCGGGTCGCCGAGTATGAAGTCAAGCTGCGATGTTAGTGTGAGCTGATTGAGTCGTGTAGATATTGCTTACCAAAGTCTGCGTGCTTGGCAAGGCCGAGACCATAAGCCTATGCTGAACAGACGCATTGTAGGCCTCCTCGAGCTCTACCAGTCGCTGACGGGCATGATCTTCTTCTTGTCGACGCGCAGTCAGTTCCTCCGTTAGCTGTGTCCTTCGCTTGCGAAGGACACTGACCTTTCTTTGGAGTGCCGGTGCCTCTTGATCCAGGTCGCGCTTTGCAGCAGATTCTCGCTCTTCTGCGCGGCGGCGAATGTCATTTAGATCGCAGACGAATCGCTTCACTGCCGTCCGGACTTTAGAGGGGTCCATCGTTGTCGTGATGTGAGGCAAGTGCTGCTGTGTTTCGCGGATGTCTTGGACAAATCAAGCCGAACCGAAGTTCTGCAGACGAAGCAGATGAGTCAGACGCGGTGAAGGCAATATACTCCTCGCGCTGAGCAGCTTATCAACCCAACAGAAGCGAGATCGGTTACGCGGGTGGTCCTCTGAAGGCTCAACGGATTCAACGTCTTGAAAGACGAGCTTAACTTCCAACCGGCTGATGAAACCTTGACGTTGCAATGGCGCTAAGTGGTGACGGGTTCGTGCGAATGGTCTGATTTGCGAGAACCGACCAAAGTTAGATCTCATCAATTCTGGCGCGTAGAGCGCCCGGAGTGTTCGTGAATGCAATCGTCATGATGCTAGTCGGGACCAGGGTGATGTTTCGCTACGAAAATCGCTGAAGTTTTCGTGTTGGAACCGGGGTGGCGTTTGCTTTGGCGGACTTAATTTGCCTTCTGCGACGCAGGTGCTAATTGGGGTGATGTTTCTTGGAAAACATCTGAAGGTTTCGTGTTGGAACCGGGGTGGCGTTCATATTGGCGGACCTTGTTTGCTTCTCGAGGTGCTTCCTCTGTTGGAGCCAGGATGGTGTAAATGAGCAAACTTGCTTTAGCCAATGACCAGACTGTCGGGACACTCTCATTTATACGGCAATTATGTTCACTCAGAGATCCAGTGTGGGTGGTGACTTGCTTCGTCGGCCTTCGGCCTGCACCTGTCCCGAATCTCCGCCTGCTGCTCATGCCTTCAACCAGAGTGGTTTAGTGAGATACGCTATGGAGAGAGGCACCCGGGACCATCGTTGATACCTGCCTTACGTCAAACTCCCACACAGTTAGGCCGAAGCCGCTCGTCGATCAATTGATTTGAATGCCCATCTCGTTGCACCTTATTCACAGTCATGCGCAAATCATCAGCCAATCTTCAGTCAAGGGTCCAAGATCTCGACGAAGCCGTATGTTCCTAGGTTCGCTGCGCGCGCTGTCTGGACGGCAAATTGGATGGTAGAGCAAAACAAGTCTGGTAACAGATTATGGCGTTTGGAGACTGAAGTGAGATAAGCCGAAATTTGGAATTTGACGCAAGGCCGGGCAAGAAGCAGAAGCCCCACTGGGACCTCACTTCATGCGGGGTCCATTTTCCAAAACGAAAGCTTAGATCCCGCAGAAGCGTGGATACCTCTCCAAAACGGACGTCAAGTACGGAGTCTGTCTAAACACCCTGTTGGAGCCAGATTGCGATATGGCCTGCCCCCGCTGCCAATGGATTCGAGTCCATGTTTATAGTCACATCTTGACCCGGCGAAGCCAGCAATCGCCATTTCTGCCTCCTTGAGTATTTGAGTAGTATTTAAAAGGGCTTGAATCGAGACGATGTGACTTCTTGCAACCATCAAACTCACACTCTTCCTGCACTTTCAACCAGCACTTAACTTGATGGCGTTTCCGACAGATGATTCTCCAGGCGCCAACAACATGGAAACCAAAGCCCGGGAATTTGGTGGCAGCATCAAGCAGCAAGTGAGCCGACTGGGCCACGAAGCTGGCGTATTTTCCGCCGTCGTCTACTACAACCCGATTTCTGGACGGTTCGACGGGGCTGCCTTTGTTCCCGAAGGACATGACGTCCCAGACGTGAACCGACTTGTGAGTTGTCCGTCTAGGAAAAGCCTCTTCTCAAGCTGACAAAGTTGGTTTGTTAGTTGAGGGTGCTACTGAATGGCACGGAACCTATTGTCTTGCAACATCCTGCCCGAAGCTCCTCGAGCGAGCCGCGGACCGGCACCCTTTTGCAAGACGGAAACGCTACGGCGACCAGCGAGGATCATAATGTGGTGGATGCCGCTGTCGCTCTTTGCTGCATAGGCCAACCGAGCTCGGCAACAGATAGTCCGCAGAAGAGACCCCCAGACGATGCAAGGCTTCACACGACTCATGGGAGCGGCAAAGGGGTATGTCCTGACGTCGCCGTCGGCAGTCAAGACTGTTCAGACGGCCCTGTTCACGCTGGTTTGGTGTGTGGGCAAAATGCCGCTAGTAAAGCCCGTCCGATCAGCCACGCGAACCGTTTCGCCGAACAACAGAGCTTTTCGGCTGTTGGCGATGCAGCCCGGGGCTCAGTCGCAAGCGTGGCAAGGCAGCAGAGCGATGCGTCCTACAGAAAGCCCATTCCCCTTGGGATTGTCGAGCCAGACACCGAGCTAGGACAAACACCAGTCAGTAACGCAACCAACGCCAAGGCGGTTGTTACTTGTCATGCCCAGCAAACAGCCGGGGCTAGGCGCTTGCGTCACTTCTTTCAACTAGCTTCCAAAATTGCGCACGCCAGACATCGTGGGTATCCCAAAGGTATGGCAAACACTCAGTCGGCGCCAGTGAACTCGGCTATTCGACACGTTGACCAAACCGAATCGGTCAATGCTGGTTTGACTGAGGCGTCGCGGGGGTCCACCTTCGACCACGTGAAGCCCCTTTTCGCGGCTCAAGACCAACTTCGAAGGTCTGCCCCGTATGGCAGACCAGGACCGTTGCGAACATACGCCCAAAGAGCAGCGAACATCAACGCGGACTGGCCCATTCGACGTGCTCCCAGGGTGCATCCCTTGCCGTCTCACCGCCTTCGTGGCACCTTTGGACCTGGCCGGCTTGGGCAGCGTGGTGGTGGACATGGTCGGCCCGTGGGGCAGTACTTGTAGTGTGCACATTCCAGCCAGCTGAGGCTCCCACCACGGCGAAGACATAGAAGCATACAGCGGCAATACGCGCTGCAAGGACCGAATTCCGAACTCATACTCTACTTACGTTGTGCCTGATTCTCACCGTTTGTGCCGAGACTCTTCGCGACTCCTTATTCTTATAAGGCTCATGCCACCTGCGAGCTTGCGTCAAAGCTCCCATGACCAATGGTCTTGCGACCGACGATTTGATTATGTAATCTCACAACATGAGCCTTACCTTTGTGACAGTCATTTGAGAGCATTGTCCTCCCGGCACGCAACAATCAAGAACTCGGCAAAAAACCACAAGGTTAGCTCTGAAGACATTCCTTTCGGGAGGGTTTCAAGAAGTCCACGTGGCGTCGCAGTGACACGAGCATCTCAGCAAGCCCACCATTGACACTGCATCGTTACGTTCAAGTCAAATGTGGGTCGAACGCATCCATCAAATGATCAAACCGAAGGGTGTGTTAGGCGACGCACTCGAACCCAGCATTTGCGCAACAGTGGCGCCCTTTGTGTCGCTATAAGCGTCTGCTGTAATTAAATAACTCTGCAAGATGAGCATCCATTTGATGGTAACGTTGAGATTTCTTTTTAAGACAACGGGATTCGCTCGAGGCGCCGACGATAGCGGCTCGAAGACATTGCCTCAACTTCATCGCTAGATGTCTGTGGCTACGGCGAGAGCAGCCTAGCGACGAATCGTTCCAGAAGAACTCATGAGAACAGTCTGACATCGCCTGGGTTGACGCACAGTTCCAATGTCGTTCGAGACTGCGAAACACATCACTAGCAGGCGAAGACCGAAGAAGCGGAGAGTTGCGGGAGCTACAGTGAAGGCAAAGAGCGTGTCTGCTATTTCTTTGCTAACGATGGACTGGTGTTATACACTCGAATGGCAGAGAACTCTTGCGCTTGAACGGGCTGCATTATCACCAGGAAGTGAAACAAGCCCGATCAATCAAACTCAGCCAGCAAGCGCAGCTAGCAAGCGCAGCCAGCAATCGCAGCCAGTATTACGAAGATCAGAAGTTGGGGTGGCAGACAACATCAACCACGGCCCCTTCCCACATCATCGCCCGCTTTGCGTGTCTGGACGAATCACCTGCATCGTACATAGGCCTCCTCCCGCAAACGACTCCTGACCCTTACAATCGACAGACAGTCCGCCTGGGCCATCACTCCTCGCAGTTCGGCCTGGCCGAGAAATGCCAGCAACATATCGGCAGCCGCGGCGGCTTCCCTTGGCGTTATGCAGTGTGTGAGCTCCTGGTCGCAGGTCTCGGGCGAAGTGTCTTGGGGCCTTCCACGTCGTTCCCTTGGCGTCCGCTCCGCGCATGCCTCATGCTCCAGCCCTATCGTCTCTTCCGCTCGCACATGCCTATCCTGAACCCCCGTCTCCCAACTGTGTTTCTTGCCTTGCTGTCTCTTGGACCGTTTTTTCAGAGTCGCCTGCTCGAATAGCGAGCGGATCTCACTGTGCTTCTTCCTTCGTCGCGATACTCTCATGGCCAAGGCTGACTTGCTCGACGACGAAGAAACGCCAAATCGATCTTCGAAACCACTCTTGATCGTATCCCAGTCCTGATCTTGCAGGCGTTGTTCGATGAGGTACTGGTCGGCGACGTCGATTTGGAGTTTGTCAACTAAGTCTGGGTCGAGGATACCCTCTTCTACCGGATTGGGTTCGTTCCCACCGGAAAAGACAGTATCTTCTGTTGAGTCGAAGTCTGCTGGTTCGAACGCCTTGGGCGATCCATCGTTGAAGTGAGAAAACCCTCTTGGGCAATAATCGCCGTAATCAATTGTGAAAGGCGGCGGCGGCGATTGCCAGGCAGAAGTGTCCGGCTGATGTGAAGGGACGAATGAACCGGTCCACTCACCCACCCGAGATGTGTCCCGAGACACTGACACGAGTGCTTGCTGGTCCGCCGAATGTCTGGCCATCGTGCATAAGAGCCTTTCTCGAGTATCGAGTCCACCCAAATGGTTATGACGACCGCCATGGTGAACTTCGTGAGGACCAAGTTATATGCGCCTTGCACGTCCGCAACAAACACTCGCAACTGCGCCACTTGTGAGCTCGGGTTTCCCTGGAACGCCAATTGTTTCCTGATCTGCTCTGTATTCTCACCAAACACTTTCACATTGGGACGTAGTGCGTAGTTGGATGGCAACACCATATTCGTTGGTTA